>NC_025993.2:174971998-175011998 GCF_000442705.2 Elaeis guineensis | reverse complement strand
AATTCACTGTGTCCTTTCCCTTGCAACTAATTATGAAACATATCGTTTTTCCTCAAAAAATTATGAAACATATGATCTTCTACGGTGACTCCTGAATTAAACGCTCAATAAATTCACAGACTTTGCAATGAATTCAACCCTTTTGGTGTGAGACCACCTGTATTAAAAAAAAAAAAAAAATTGTTACTTTGTTTCATATGGTGTGGTGCAAATTTTTCAATGCATTGTTGCTTGACCTTTTCCTTTTCCTTTTCTTTTCTTTTTGTTCCAGAGGAGACTCTTGAGTGTTGTTAATAATGAGGTGCCACATGAATATCTACATATTCTTCCAAGGTCTTCTTGCTTTCTCTATATTGTTTCAAAATCAATATGTCCATTAACCACATCCTAATTTGCTCTTAATTTATATAATCAAATTTTATTTCCATAGCCAAGTTGATGATGGATGGTTGTTGCAACTTTTGATACAATGGGACAAAAGTCGCAAAACCATTGTGGCACAAAAGAGAAACCAATTTTACATTATCCACTCCATTCAATATTCTGTCTGAGTGATGTTTCTATCCTTTAAGAGTTAATGAAGGTGAAATTCTTTAATGAAATTTTGGTGAACTTGCCATTTTCCTATGTTGCCACATGCTATCTGAAATCTGTCAGTAGTTCATGGTTTTAATCTTCCATCATTTGTGTGGTTCTAACAAATTTGGGTTTTGTTTATGGATGAAACCTCTAATTATATTTTGTAAATATACAATCAGTGGTTAACAGTAATATGTTTAATCATCTGCAGGAACAATGGAGATGATGATGTCACCATATAGATACTGTTCTGTGGGATCTGCCACTTGGATCTTCACTGCATTATGAATCAACGGGAGAATACCATCTTTCCCACCATTCCAGGTTATGTAACTATTAGCACCATCAAACTTCTTATTTCTAAAATATTATTGTGTTCAGGCTTCTGTACATGCTATTGTTAGTTCAGGACCAGGGCCAGCAAAAATTCACTTTCTAGTTTCAACTAGTATTACTAGCTACAGGGAGAGGGGTCTAAACCTTGTTTTAATTGAGGAACTCTGCTTCTCATGTGGCACAGGTACCTACTCATGCAAGTGCCCATATCCTGAGTAGTTTTACGAAGTGCAGGCAAATTTGACTGCTTGTAAATTTCTGGTCAGGGAGGACATGACGTGACTGAGCTCCTTTATTTATTTCCCCGCATCTTAGAACGACTGGTAGCACTGGATTTTCACTTTTTACCTGTGCAATAGGAGCTTTTTTTCTTTTTTTTTTTCCAATGAACTTTTTTCCTTTTGCTTTTCTGAAATCTACAAGCCAAATTTTGAGGCTGACATTTTTCTTCTGGTTCATGCTTTGATCTAGCTTCTTCTTCTATAATGGCTCGTTAAAGTTGAATTTAAAGAAAATAAAGGCCTGTTCATTTCAGAACTACTCCCATGTCTTGGCTTTCTTCTCTTGATGATAAAATTGTAAGATCTTAAGCTTATACTGTGTCTAAACTATCTTCTACAGTGCAGTGAATGGTGGAACTATTTATTTACTTATTGCCCGCCTCATCTTAACTGGCGTATTTATATATAATTGCTTGGGTCAGAAAAAATGATTCTAGCACCTATCCTAACTTAATGAGCTTTCACTGCATGTTGTGAGAAATAACCAAAGCTGGCTCTCAGTTATGTATCTCCATAGTGGTTCGATGCCTTGTCACCACCGAACAACTTTAAATCTTTGCCCAGGAAAATAAGACCTAGAGTGTCAGAAGATAGTAATCATTATTCAGTTGTTATACTAATTCAGGATGATATGTTCTGTTGTCTTTATGTTGTTGCGGTAGGCTCAGTATTTCTGTTATTGTATTTAATGATTAATATTTTTGTCAAACTTTCTGTTCGCTGAATTCATTAGTGTCATATTCTGGGTTATGTGGCCTGGAAATTAAACCTGACTGACTGGGAAATGTGCTCAATAGGGTTGATTTCATGATTTTGACCGAACTCTTCAGTTCTTATTGCTTTCCATGCATGTGCACAGAATTTTATCAAAATAGTGCTCGTGAAACAGAAGTATTCAAAATTGCTTCACTCTCCACCACGTACATCTACAAATCAATGCCCAACATTGCATTAAGCAAATTTTCGATATCACCCATCCCCTAAAAATGCATGAAGACGCACTCAATAGAAATGCTCTTTTTTATATTTTTCCTGTGCAGGCATGAGATTATGGGGGTCATTACTAAGGTAGGGTGCAATGTGCAAAAGTTTAAGATTGGAGATAAGGTGGGCATAGGTTGCCTGGTTAATTTTTTTCTCTTGGGGCAGCTGCAAACAGGGGTTTGAGAACTATTGTCCTAGAATGATACTTGCATACAATTCTATTGACACCAATGGAGCAAAGACATACGGAGGTGATTCTGATACAGTAGTTGTTAATGAGAATTCATCATTCGGCTCCCTGAAATTTTTTCCTTAGAAAAAGGTGCACCACTGCTGTATGCTCTGTGCTGGGATCACCGTGTACATTCTGATGAATTACTTTGAGCTCAATCAGGCAGGGAAGCATCTTGGAGTGGTTGGTCTTGGTAGCTTTGGCCACATTGCTGTGAAATTTGGTAAGTGATAAGTACAGTAGTATGACATAAAAAATATTAAAATTTTTTATAATTATTTTTTATTATATAAAATTTGATGCTTTTTTTTTTATTTTTCAGAAATTATTTTGTACAAAAGATTATTCAAAAATCAACTAGCAAATTATCTAGTCCAAGCTCAAATTAAAAGTTTGAACCGTGGCAGGTCGCTGATCACGCGATGCAGAGTGCAGTGTAGAATAAGGACCCATACGATGTGCATAATGCGGTAAGAAACCAAATGTAAAAATAAAGCAAGGGACATGCACAATAATAATACAAAAGAGAAAGAATTTTTGGAAGAAGTGGATGTGGATTTTGGCATTAATTGCAATTAATGAAGGAGCCCATAGTAGATTTCAAATATTGGAAGAGGAAGGAAATTGGTGCTTTGGCGTGAGCTTTTGTGAGGTGCTAGCATGAACATGCAGGACTTAGGGCTTCTTCATGCAGAAAAGGGCATGCAACGCATGCGGTGAATGCGGATGCACGGCACACAGAATGAATGCGGACGCACGGCACACGGAATGAACGTGGAAAGCAAATGGCTGTCATGGGATTTAAGAAAAGAAGAAAGAATATTTTTGAAAATCTTTTAGAGAAGAAGAATTTGGATTGGAAAAGCCTCTTCTCGATTGTCTTATTCTCCCTTGCTCCTTCAATCTTATCCATCCATTCTCCCAAGGTCTCTCACATCATTAGTCCCACTTGGAAAAAATACAAAATCTTTCTCCCTTCTAACACTTATAAAAAGACCTCTATACTTTCCTATTGAGGACATCTCTCTCTATATAGATCTTGTAGAGACGTCTTCATCTCATCTTTAGGTTCTTTATCCACTTTGTTCCTACTTTGTTCTATCCTTCCAAAACATGAGAAGGGTTTCTATCCTTCCAAAACACAATAGAGGAGAAAGTTCTGCAAAGGAAGGCTGTGAGAGGAGATCTTTAGGTTTTTTTCTTTCTTTTGTTTTTTTCTTCCCTTTTTCTGCAGAACTTTCTTCCCTTTTGATTCAACTTTCTCCCCTTTTAATTCTCGCATAGGAGTTAAAAACATAAAATAAAAGGAAGAAAAAAAATCTAACTAGGGTCTCTCCTCACAACCTTCCTTTGTAGAATTTTTTTTTCTTTTGATTCTCGCACCTCCCCCTGGTTGTCTCTCCTTTTTATGTATTGGAAATGTGGAAGAAAATGGGAACAAGATGACTAAAAAAACTAAAAGATGGGATGAAGGCCTTTATAAGAGCTATGATGTGGAGAGAGGGATATCCTCAATAGGAAGATATAGAGGTCTTTTTATAGATGTTAGGAGGGAGAAGGATTTTGTATTTTTTTTCCATATGAGATTAATGATGCTCGGGAGAATAGATGGACAAGATTGGAAGAGCAAGGGAGGATAAGGTAATCAGAAAGAGGTTTTTCTAATCTAAATTCTTCTTCTTTAAAAATCTTCAAAAATATTCTTTCTTCTTTTCTTAAATTCTGTGACAGTCCATTTATTTTCTGCATCCGTTCCATCTGGCGTGCATCCTGTGTTGTGTCTTTTTTCTGCATGAAGAAGTCCAAGCCGCGCCCAAGTCCTGCTCCACTTCAAAACGTACATTCACATTCGTGCTAGCACCCTACAAAAGCCTATGCCAAAGCACCAAATCCCTTCCTCTTCCAATATTTTAAATCCATGATGGGCTCCTCCATTAATTGCAATTCATGCCAAAACCTACATCCACTTCTTCCAAAAATCTTTTCTCTTTTGTATTATTGCCATGCATGTTCTTTGCTTTATTTCGCATTTGACTTCTTGCAGTATTCTGCGCATCGTATGGGTCCGTATTTTATATTGCGACCTGCACCATGCGATTAGCAACTTGCTATAGTTCGGGACTCTGATTTGAGTTTGGATCAGATGATTTGCTGGTTGATTTTTAAATAATTTTTTATATAAAATAATTTTTAAAAAATAAAAAAAATATCATATTTTACATAATAAAAAATTATTATTAAAGATTTTAATATTTTTTATGTTATATTACTGTACTGTACTTATCAGTAAGGCCCTTGGAATGAAGGTCACGGTGATTAGCTCATCTCAACATAACAAGAAAGCAGTTGAAAGCTTGATAGCTGACTCTTTCCTGCTCAGCAGCAACTCTGACCAAATGAAGGTATGAAATGAATGGAAGTTAAACATGCATGATTTCTCCTGCTGCCTACTTTCCTCCTCCATTTGTGATTTACATGTATTATCCTGTGCTGTTAGGCTGCCGTGGGCACAATGGATGATATTATAAACAGAGTGTCTGCAAAACATTCCCTCGTGCCATTGCTCCAACTGCTGAAGACCCATGGAAAGATGATCATGGTGGGTTTACCAGAGAAGCCACTGGTACTCCGCATGTTTCCTTTGATCTTAGGCAGTACATGTATGACAACTGTTGCAGCAAATCGCCTCGTCGTCTGATCGCCGGGGAACGAGTGCCTGCAAAAAGGGAAGTCCACACTGACCGGAGGCGGCTCCGGCGGGGACCCTCCGACGGTCAAGTCAGAGAGGTGACTGGGCAACAGTGAAATGAAGACAGAGAGCTCAATCGAGAGAGAGAGAGAGAGGGGAGGAGCGAGCCTGTGGTTTTGAAGTCGAGAAGTGGAGATCCCTTGCACTGTTGCCTTCCCCGATATATATAGTGGAGCGTGGTATGGCGCCGTCATTAATGGCGCAGACAATTGAGGAATTGTCAACTCACTGTAGACTGTCAGAGTCGCCGTAAAAGTGTCATGTCGTCGTGGGGCTGTCAAATCACTAGGGTTGACAATGCCCTAGGCGGGACAATGCCCCTAGGTGGCAGTGCCGCATGTTGCTGTCAGAACTGACAAGCTCTGGCGGCTGTACGGCGATCGGAGGAGTCGACCGACCCTAGGTCGGTGGCCAGCTGAGTGGCGTCGGGTGGAGATTCGGGCCCCTCTGTTGGTCGGCGAGTCTTACGTGAGTCGGCCATCAGACTTTCAGGTTCAGTCGGTCGGGAAAAGTATGCCCGACCGACACATCCTCAGTCGGTTGTGGGCCGTTAATTGGCCGGTGATGGCGTCCGCCGGTCGGTCGGTCCCTCCGACCGTCAGTCGGTCGGTAATCCGGTCGTCAGTCGGTCGGTCGGTTCCTCCAGCCATCGATCGGTCGATCCCTCCGGCCACCGGTCGGACAGTCGGTGGGTATTCCCCAACAGTTGCCCCCCTCCACTCCTGAGTCGGACGGTGAGCTGGCCGATGCGTTTATTTGGGCAGCAACCCCGGGCGAAAAGGAGTGGATTCGTCGTATGCCAAATTCCGACCGTACCGCGGGTTGATACGATGTCAGGCGTCTCATGAATGTCGAGCGATTCGCTGGCGTCAGACGTCTAGTCGGTGTCAGATGTCATGTCGGCGTCAGGTGTCACGTTGGCGTCAGATGTCAGACGTCCCGTCTTGTCGTCGTCAGACGTCCCGTCTGCGTCAGGAGGTCGGGTGCCGGACGATTCGGTGTCAGACGACCGGATATCCGACGCCTTCTGGGGAACGCAGACCGTCGCAGTGCACTGTCAGGCGTCCCATAGGGAACACGAATCGCCGCGGGCGCTTTAATTCGGAACCGCGGCCCCATTCGCCATGTGTCGGAGGTGGTTGGGCCGGCGCCCTTCGCATTTAATGCGGGCGGTGCGGCCGTCTCGGGATGGGCGCGCCGAATCATCAGGCCGAAAGGAGGGCCCGGAAGCCGCCACGTGTCGCACATCCGTGAGGCTTCGGTCGGTGCGAAGGCATCTCGGCCGTCGGACGGCCCTATATATATAGGACCATCCGGACCCAGGACCTCATTGTTGACGTTCTGCTGCAGAAACTCTGCCCGGGCGATTTCTCAGTCGTCGCCGGCAGTCGCCTTCTCTCCTGCTTCCAAAAGGGTTCATTGCCGGTTCGTGGACTTCCCTTCCTCTTCTTCTTCTTCCTCTTTGCTTCTTCTTCCTCTTCTTGTTCGGTTCTGGTGCAATGGCCGGAAATCCGACTCGGGGAGCTCGGTCGGGAAATCCGAACGATGACTCCCGATCGACTTCGGAAGTTGAGGTTTCCTCGCTTTCGGGGCCGAACGTTGATCGGCTTCGGGAGCAGTATCGCATCCCGGAGCAGTTTCAACTCTCTGCCCCAGGGGCCGGCGGTCGGGTTAACAACCCTCCGCCGGGCCAACTGGCGCTGTATGTCGAAGATCTTCGCGCGGGTCTTCGGCTCCCGATTTCGGAGTTCATCCGGAATCTGCTGAATTATTACGGACTTTGTCCGGCGCAACTGGCGCCGAACTCTGTCCGACTGATAATCAGCTTCGCGCTGTTGTGTCAGCTTTTGCCGACCAACCCTCGTATTTCGCTCTTTCGGAAATTCTTTGTGCTCCGACCCCACCCTAAGGCCCGAGGGTGGTGGCTCTTCAACCCCCGGAAGGGTCTTTCCTTCATCACTGGTCTTCCATCGTCCATCCATGGGTGGAAGAATCAGTTTTTCTTCGTCTCATCTCCATCCTCTTGGGGCTTCCCTTCCCACTGGGGCGTGCCCCGAACCGAAGCAAATGACAACAGCCGGGTGGAGGCGGACGACCGGGAGGACTTCCACCGACTTAAAGATATGTCGGTCCCGAAGCAGAGGGAGCTTGTTACCGAACAAGCTCTCTATGACGCCGGCCTGAGCTTGGTCCCCCGACTAGGTATCGCCCGATCCCCCGGTCTTCTTTTCATTCGGCCCTTGGTCTGGCTCTTCGATTAACATATCTGTCGGTATCGCAGGGACACCTCCAAGGATGCGGCCAACCGACGTCGAGATCCGGCAGTTTGCAACAAGGAAGAGGCCGGCATCGGGGGCAGGACCTTCGCATCCTCCGAAGAAGCCTACTCCAGCGGCGCCGACCGTCGAAGCGTCGGCGACCGACCAATCGGAGCCAGTGATAGCGCTCGCGGCTCCGACATCGCATGCGGAGGAGAGGCTGGTGGAAGAAGCGGCCGAAGGAACATCGGCGGCCTCACCGACGGCGGTGGAGCCGGATGACGTTCGGGAAATCGAACATCATCCGACGGCGTCTGTGGCCACAACGGGGGGTGCCGGTTCCACCTCGAGCATCCCCTCACTGCCGGTTCCGTCGGTCGGGGCGGCCGATCGGGGGAAGGCCCCGATGGACCCCGCGGACGAAACAAGGTCGGGGAGTCGCACTGTGCCGCCCAGCGTCCAGTTCCCCGAAGGTGCATCGGCGTTGGCCGACCACAACCTGGCGAGGAGGCTGTGCCAGGGAATCCTCCTCCCGGCCGACGTGGAGGCACTAAGGTCTCGGCAAGTGACCGAGATGTTGTCTTCGTTCTACCCGACCATGGTCGAGGTAAGTCATGTTTCGCCTTCTTTTTTCCTTAGAATTTTCATCACTTTGTTTTCCTGACGAAACACTTGCGTCGGCAGCTGATCTAAACCATGTCGGAGCTTGAAGCCGGGTACCAGAGGTTCGGAAACGTCCGGGCGGCTTGGAAGGAAAGGTCGGCGGCGGCCGAAGCCGACCGAGCAATGTTGGTCGACCACCTAAAGCAGTCGGCCGACCGGGAGGCCAAGTTGGTGGACGAAGTCTCCCGGCTCGGGTCCGAGCTAAGGTCGGCCAAAAAGGAAGCCAAACGCAAGGGCCGGACCGTGCATCGTCTGCGGCGCGAGCGGGATGGCGTTGCCGCCGAACTTGAAGGCGAGCGCGAGCAGCTTCGGGTCAGCTTGGAGAAGCTCGCCAAAGCTGAGGAGGATCTATCGATCGCCCAGGCTGACGCCGACATAGCGAGGGCAGAAGCAGAGTCGGCAAAGGACTCGCTCGGCCGGGCGGAGGAGGAAGCAAGGTCGGCGAAGGAGTCGGCAAGCCGGGCGATGGAGGACTTCCGTGCCACCGATCAATACCGAGAGGAGATGCTGGAGTCCGGCTTCGCGTCGTACCGGGTGGGGTACGAGGATGGTCGGGACGCGGTCCATGCCTTGTACCCGGAGCTGAACCTCAGCGGTATCGTCCCGCCGGGGGCCGAGGAGCAAGCCACCGAGGAGATGGCCGACCAGCCATCGGGAGGCGTCGTCGTGGCGGAGGAAGCCATCCCGGAGCAAGTGGCGCCGACTGCCAGTCCCCCGCCGACCGACGGTCCTGCTTCGGCCGTCGACCCAGCGCCGATCGTGGTCGATACACCAGTTATCTCCGATCTTCCGTCGGTCGAGGAGATCGACTCAGAGGGATGATCGCGGCCTTGCCGACTTTAGTTTCTTTTGTCTTTTCCTTCTTTAGAGCACTTGTAATCGGGCTTCGACCCGACTTCGTAAACTTCCTTTACTTTTTCTTCTGCTCGGTCTTCTTCTTGTGTATTGTTGAATGTCTTCGTAAGTCGCTAACTCATGTAAGTCGCTAACTCATATAGGTCGGTTAGGACGTTCGGCAACTCGTGCCGCCACGAAGGTAGAGTAAGTCCTGACTTTGGATCGGCCTTTGATAATCAAGGTCGTCAGTCGGGCGCGTCTATTGAGTCGGGAGCCGACCGACCGTGGCAAAGGTTCGGTAGTCAGGTCTCCTCTGACGCGTTCAGTCGAATGTCGTCCGGCGCATTCGGTCGAGGGAGCACCGATAAGTCGGACCCCGATACCCTTGTGTCGGGTATACTTACTGCACCTCGCGATATACGGTGGTAAGCCAAACATCTTTCGGCCGGCCGTAGCCCGGTCGGTGAATCATGAATGCGACTGAGGTCGCATTGTGCGATAGACGGTGGTAAGCCGAATATCCTTCGACCGGCCGTAGCTCGGTCGGGAGTCGCGACGTCGGTCGCGCAGGCATTTCGTCTTTCTTTGGTCGGGGCCCGATCGACGTGTTAGCCGATGGTCTGGCCCGAAAGTTCGACCGTAGAAGGAGTGTCAACTCCCGTCAATATAGATGCATCGGTCCTCGTAAGAGTCCGATGTGTCATCGAAGGAGTGTAGCTCCCGTCCATATGGATGCATCGATCCTCGTAAGAGTCCGATGTGCCGTCGAAGGAGTGTAGCTCCCGTCCATATGGATGCATCGGTCCTCGTAAGATCTGATGTGTCGTCGAAGGAGTGTAGCTCCCATCCATATGGATGCATCGGTCCTCGTAAGAGTCCGATGGGTCGTCGAAGGAGTGTAGCTCCCATCCATATGGATGCATCGGTCCTCGTAAGAGTCCGATGTGTCGTCGAAAGAGTGTAGCTTCCATCCATATGGATGCATCGGTCCTCGTAAAAGTTCGATGCATCACCGACGGTAGGGTCGTCGGTTTCAGGCGGATACCAAGTCTAAGTCGGCATGTCGGGGCTTGACCTTGGTGAGCGCCGATCGTTAGTCGAAGAGTTAAAACTTCGAGATTTCAAACTGGATTTGTATTCCGACTGGTCAAGTACAGAGTTCATTGGTAGTACAATTTCAGGTTGTCGGCGTTCCACGTTCGGGGGATGGGTTTCTCTTCAAGGGTCTCCAGTCGGTAGGCTCTCGGACCATAGATGTCTGCTACCTTGTAGGGCCCTTCCCAGTTCGGAGCCAGCTTTCCTTGGTCCAGGGGCTTCGAGACCTCTGCCTTCCTCAGGACCAAGTCGCTAGGCCTGAAGAGCTTTGGTCTGACCTTGGCATTGTAATACCGAGCAACCTTCTGTCGGTACGAAGCCATACGAATTTGAGCCTCGTTTCGCAGTTCTGGGAGGAGGTCTAGGTCGGCCCTCCGACAATCAGAGTTGTCCGGCTCTTGATACCGCTCGACCCTTGAAGACAGCAGTCCAACCTCGAGTGGGATCATAGCCTCCGTCCCGTAGGCCAAGCTGAAAGGCGACTCCCCAATCGAAACGCGTGGGGTCGTTCGGTAAGCCTACAGGATGGAGCCTAGCTCGTCGACCCAGAGGCCTTTGGCTTCTTTCAGTCGGGTTTTGAGTCCGTGGAGTAAGGTCCGGTTGGTCACCTCGATTTCGCCGTTGGACTGTGGGTGCCCGACTGAAGTCAGTCGGTGTGTGATGTGGAACCTGGCGCAGAAGTCTCTGAAGTCTTGGTTGTCGAATTACCGTCCATTGTCAGTGATGATAGTATGCGGCAACCCGAACCTGAAGATGATGGACTTTCAGATAAAGTCCTCCATCTTCCGCTCGGTGATCTGCGCCAGGGGCTCGACCTCCACCCATTTGGTGAAGTAGTCGATGGCGACAACTATGAACTTTCTCTGACCTGATGCTGGAGGAAAAGGACCGAGAATGTCGACCCCCCACTGGGCGAAGGGCCATGGAGCAACAATAGGAGCGATTTGGCTGGCCGGTCGGTGTTGCACGTTGGCATACTTTTGACAAGGTTCGCACCTCCGGACCAACTCGGCCGCATCCTTCCTCATGGTAGGCCAGTAGTAACCCTGACGTAGGACTTTGTAGGCCAGGGACTTACCCCCCAAGTGATTCCCGCAAATTTCTTCGTGCACCTCTCGGAGAGCGTAGTCGGCGTCGGTCGGTCCCAAGCACCTAAGCAAGGGGAGGGAGAACGACCTCTTGTAGAGTCGGCCGTCCATGATTACATATTGGGAGGCCGACCATCGGAGCCGTTTGACCTCCGCGGGATTCTCGGGGCCAATACCGTCGGTCAAATACCGGACGATCGGATCCATCCAGCTCGGTTCGGCCGTTAGCTGCTGTACTTCTTCGACCCGATCGATGCTCGGCTGCTCGAGGTTCTCCACGAACGTCCGACCCAAAGAGTCGAAGGCCGAAGTCGCCAGTCTGGAGAGTGCATCGGCACGGGCGTTCTCCGACCTAGGGATGTGGGAAATTTTAAAATACCTGAGGCGTGCCACGAGGTCTTTTACTTTCTGAAGGTATTTGACCATGATCGGATCTCGTGCCTTGAATTCGCCCTTGACCTGTCCCACGATCAGCTGAGAGTCGGAGAATGCCCGGAGGCTGTCGACGCCCAGTTCCCTCGCCATCCTCAAGCCAGCGAGGAGTGCTTCGTACTCGGCTTGGTTGTTGGAGGCCTTGAAGTCGAATCGGAGGGCGTACTCGGTGACCACCCCATCCGAATTTGTGAGCAGGAGCCCGGCCCCGCTCCCCTGAGCGTTTGAAGCTCCGTCGATGTGCAGTACCCAGGTAGAGACCGGATCTGGCTCGGAGATCGTGTCTCATCCCTGGTCTGCAGCTCCCGACCCTTGGTCGGTTGTCGGGCACTCGGCGATAAAGTCGGCCAAGATCTGAGCCTTCAAGGCAGGCCGCGATCGGTACTGAATGTCGAACTCGCTGAGCTTCATCGCCCACTTTGCCAGTCATCCAGAAGTATCTGGTCGGCGCAATATCACCCTCAGGGGCTGGTTGGTGAGAACCACTATGGCATGAGCCTGGAAGTATGGACAGAGTCGTTGTGCGGAGACGGTCAGGATGAAAATCATCTTTTCCATCTCCGAATATCTGGCTTCGACGCCGTGGAGCACCTTGCTGGTGTAGTAGATAGGCTGATGGGTTCGGTTCTCGTTTTCTTGGACGAGCACCGAACTGACCGCCTCAGAAGATGTGGCCAAGTAGAGATACAAGGTCTCCCCGACCTGCGGCTTTACGAGCAGCGGTGGGGAAGCCAAGTACTTCTTCAGGTCTTTGAAGGCCCGTTGGCACTCATCCGACCAAGAAAAACCATTTGCCTGGCGCAAAGTTTTGAAAAACGGGAGGCACCTTTCAGTTGATCGAGAAATAAATCGACTGAGAGCGATGATTTTCCCATTCAGCTGTTGGACCTCCTTCTTAGTGTTCGGATGACGCATGTCGAGGATCGCCTTTATTTTCTCAGGGTTGGCCTCAATCCCTCTCTGAGAAATGAGGAATCCGAGAAACTTCCCTGAGGTCACCCCAAAAGCGCACTTGTTCGGATTGAGCTTCATTCGGTGTCGTCATAGAGTGCGGAAGGTCTCCTCGAGATCCCGAATATGATCCGGGATCTGCGCACTTTTCATCATGTTGCGCCCGATCTGGTCTTTAAAGACCTTATTGACAAGTCGCTGGTAGGTGGCACCGGCGTTCTTCAGTCCGAAGGGCATCACTCAATAGCAGTAGAGGCCCTTGGGAGTCACGAAGGCGGTATGCTCCTCGTCTTCAGGCGCCATCTGGATCTGGTTGTATCCGACGAAGGCGTCCATGAAGCTGAGCAGTTGAAATCCGGACGTCGCATCCACCAGCTGGTCGATCTTTGAAAGTGGAAAGCTATCCTTTGGGCAGGCTCGGTTCAAGTCGGTATAGTCGATGCAAATCCTCCACTTTCCGTTGGCTTTTTTGACCATGACAACATTGGCGAGCCAATCGGGATACGTGGATTCTCGGATGAAGCCCACTTCGAGTAGCTTGTCCACTTCTTCTCGATGGCCCTCTGTCTCTCTGGAGTGAAGGACCTTTTCTTCTGCCTCACCGGCCTCATCGTCGGGTCGATGTTGAGTCGGTGGGTTATCGTCTCTGGGGGGATGCCCGACATATCGACTACTGACCAAGCAAATATGTCGGCATTGGCCGTCAGCAGCTCCATCAATCATCGTCGTTCGGGGTCGGACAGTTGAGATCCGACCCATACCTTCCGGTCGGGATTTTCCGCTATCAGGATCGACACGAGCTGCTCGACCGGCGAACCCCGTTCTTCCTCCTCCCGCTGGTCCATCTTGTCGATCGTCAGGGAGCCCCTCAACTCGTCATTTTGAGCAGAGATCTGGAAGCATCGCCGAGCGAGCTGTTGATCCCCGCGCATCTCCCCGACCCCGTTTCTGGTCAGAAACCGAACGAGGAGATGGTACGTTGAGACGATCGCCTTGAGGGCGTTCAGTCCGGGTCGTCCAAGTATGGCGTTGTAGGCCGAAGGTACTTGAACGACCGCAAAAGTTAAGTGGACCGTGCTTTGTCGTGGTTCGGTGCCGGCCGTCACAGGCAGGATAATTTCTCCTTCCGTCGTGACAGCGTCCCCAGCAAAGCTGATCAAGGGCATGGAGACCCTCCTAAGTCGGTCGGTTGACAGTTGCATCCGAGAGAAGGTCGAGTAAAACAAAACATTGGTCGAACTTTCATTATCAATAAAAATTCTTTTTACATCATAGTTTGCTATTGTTGCCGAAACAACAACAGCATCGTCGTGGAGAGTTTGGATGCCCCGAACGTCTTCCTCCGTAAAAGTGATTACGTCGTTCGGGCGCGGCTTTTTCGTTGGCTCCCCTCCCGCAGACGTCCCCGGGCCCAGCCGCTTGGAGATCATATTGATGACTCCGACCGTCGGCTGATTAGTCGCCGCTTCTTCAGTCGACCGGGGTCATCGATCGGCAACTGGTTGGGTCGGCGGGTTCTTCCAAAATTTACCGAGATACCCCCGGCGGATGAGGGCTTCGATCTCATCCTTAAGCTGGATGCACTGCTCGGTGTTGTGGCCGTGGCCTCAGTGAAATCGGCAGTACTTCCGACGGTCGAGGCCTTTTGCCTTCAGAGGCGGAGGCCGTCGCAGGTATTCTTCCCCCTCGATCTCCATTAGAATCTGCGCACGAGGAGCGGAGAGAGGAGTGTAGGAGTCATACCTGGGGCGTGTCGGCCTTGGAGTCTGCTGCCGGGGTGACTTTTGGACTCGTCGGGGTGGCGAGACCCGACTATCGATCGGGGGCCTGCTGGGTTCGACGGGTTCCCGACCCTTCCTCCACTTCTCCTTCGGGCCTCTGGGCTCGGCCAAGCATCGGTCGGAAGCTCCTTCATCCTCACGCATGTACTTGTATGCGCGCTCCAGCAGCTCGACGTACGTTCGGGGGAGGGTCTTGTCCAAAGAGTAGGTGAATCGGGATGCCCTCAGTCTCCGTTTCATGGCTGAAATAGCCATGTCTTCGTTGAGGTCCCGGACCTCAAGCGTGGCCGTATTGAATCGCGCCACGAAGTGTCGGAGCGTCTCATTCTCCCCCTGTTTGAGGGAGAAAAGGCTGTCCGACGTTCGCGACGGCTTCCGGCTGGTGCTGAAGTGGGCCACGAAGGAGCGCTCGAGCTGCCCGAAGGAGTGGATACTTCCCGATCGAAGATCGGAGTACCAGGCCCTGGTGGCCTTGCGGAGTGTGGCGGGGAAGCCGATGCAGAAAAGAGCGTCGGATGCCCCTTGGATCGTCATGAGAGCTTTGTAGCTCTCAAGGTGGTCGACCAGGTCGGTGGAGCCGTCGTATGGCTCCACGTGTGGCATCTTGAACCGACTGAGAATCGATTCGTCGAGAACTAGTCGGGAGAGAGGTTGGACGGTCTGGAAGTCGACGTCATTCGAAGACTTCTGGCCGTCCACCTGCAACTGCGCGAGTTGGCGGTCGATTTTCTCGAACCGGCGCTCGTAGTCGTCCGTCCGTCGGTGCTAGGAGACCCCAGGAGTGGAGTCTCCGGAAGATTCCGAGAGGGAGGCGGACGGCGTTCGCAGTCGCTTCTCCTTCCTCGCCCGTTCCAGCAGGGAAGGAGAGGGCTGCTGGGACCGTCGGTCATCGCGCCACGGCCGTCCCTCCTCCTCTCCGTGGGAGCGCTGTTGCGGGCGCTCGCACGGAGGCGACAGGGATCGGCGCGGACGTCGGCGGCTGCTCCTGGAGGGCATCGGATGGGCCGCCGGTTGTTGCTGGAGGCTCTTGACCGCGTCCGTCAGTACGGTCATCTGCCGTACGATGGCCGCGATCTACGCCTCCGTGGTCACCGTGGGGTGTGGAGAGCTGGGCTCCACCGCTGAGGGTGGCGGGGAGGCCTCTTCCCGACGGGAAGAGCGCCTCGCCGACCCGGTGATCCTCGATCGCTGGGCTCTTGTCTTTGTCATCGTTTCCCCTTCCTGGCGCGCCAATCTGTTGCGGCCAATCGCCTCGTCGTCTGATCGCTGGAGAATGAGTGCCTGCAAAAAGGGAAGTCCACACTGACCGGAGGCGGCTCCGGCGGGGACCCTCCGACAGTCAAGTCAGAGAGGTGACTGGGCAACAGTGAAATGAAGACAGAGAGCTCAATCGAGAGAGAGAGAGAGGGGAGGAGCGAGCATGTGGTTTTGAAGTCGAGAAGTGGAGATCCCTTGCACTGTTGCCTTCCTCGATATATATAGTGGAGCGTGGTATGGCGCCGTCATTAATGGCGCAGATAATTGAGGAATTGTCAACTCACTGTAGACTGTCAGAGTCGCCGTAAAAGTGTCATGTCGCCGTGGGGCTGTCAAATCACTAGGGTTGACAATGCCCTAGACGGGACAATGCCCCTAGGTGGCAGTGCCGTATGTTGCTGTCAGAACTGACAAGCTCTGGCGGCTGTACGGCGATCGGAGGAGTCAACCGACCCTAGGTCGGTGGCCAGCTGAGTGGCGTCGGGTGGAGATTCGGGCCCCTCTGTTGGTCGGCGAGTCTTACGTGAGTCGGCCATCAGACTTCCAGATTCAGTCGGTCGGGAAAAGTATGCCCGACCGACACATCCTCAGTCGGTTGTGGGCCGTTAATTGGCCGGTGATGGCGTCCGCCGGTCGGTCGCTCCGGCTTTCGGTCGGTCAGTCGGTCCCTCCGGCCGTCAGTCGGTCGGTCGGTCGGTCCCTCCGGCCGTCAGTCGGTCGGTCGGTTCCTCCAGCCGTCGGTCGGTCGGTCCCTCCGGCCACCGGTCAGATGGTCGGTGGGTATTCCCCAACAACAACCTTTGTTTAAATATGATACAAGATTACCACAGGTTTCTTTTGATGTACTTGAGGTGATTCTGGCAAGGGGAATTATGTTCATCTACAAACAGGTGGGAAGATTGTGGCAGGCAATTTCATTGGAGGAATAAAAGATACTATAACAATCCAAAAATTCATCTAAAAAGATTAGTTAGAAGATATTATTTGAATTTTTTGATCTTGTTTAAGCATTTAAGATCTTCTTAGCGAATAACCAATGTGAGACTAAATACATATCTGCAGGGATCCTCATGTATTCTCTCCATTTAAACCCTGGCGTTCTCGCCAGACCGAGGGTTCAAATTTATGCATTCATTTATAAAAATCATAATTGGCCTGTGGTCAGTTTAACGAGCCTCTGTTGCAGTATCCTTTAGTCCATATGAGTTATGGATCCGATCTACTCTGATATTATTTGTAGCAATCCGAAGTCTCATTCAAAAAGGCGAGTCCGAAAGTATTATTTGAGTTCTTTGATACGATATAAATATTCAAGATTTTTTCAGCGAATAATCGATGTAGAATTAAATATACGTTCGCACAGACTCTTATAAATATCTAGGAGATGATGAACTTTGTTGGAAATATTAACAGAACAACGGACATCGAGCTCATCCATATGGATTATTGCGGACAACTTAATTGCTGTGTAGTTTAAGTTCGATAGATTCCTAGACCAATGTTAGCTACTATGGGTAACTGTTTTTACGTTGATTGGAGTAGCTGGGTCTTTATTGGCTGTGTTATCTCCAAGTTTTAGTCTTTAGAGAACAATTTTGGAGAACTTTTGAGACTTTGAAGGAGCGGCTTTCAGATGGGCATTAGTATACAGTGGTGGTATCAGGTTGATGTTTGCCAGTGCATGGAAAATTAGATATTCTTTTAGTTCATGCTATATGGTTCATCCTCAGAGGCAATATGGGTTAGCAGTTGTGGAGATTCTCAACAACTAAAACACCGGTTGTGCAGCAACTGGCTGAAACAAGTTAATCTAATAATGTTGGTCAGGAATGTAGATTATTGCAAAGCTCGACCACCAGAGGAAATTACTGTTACCAATATTATTTTAAGTATCTTCTCTTTGAGAAAGAGATCCAGCCAGTTTTGTACTTCAATGTCATCCATCCAAGAAATCTAGGAGAAAGAGACAATTGGTGCTGATACAGTAGGCATCTTCACAGAAAAGCAAATATTAGAGCCTACTTGGACAACAGATTCCTGCTTGAGCTGAGGGATAAACAACTAGGGGACAACTTTTTGTTGTTTGATAGGTTTTGAAATAATGTGGGACACACAAGGATAATGCAAAATTTGCATCTGGAATAAGATCCTTTATCTTAATTTAATCATTGTGTTGTTCCCAAATGCGGCTGAAATGCTATCATTTGCACAAAAAGACAAATGTGTGCTCGCTTTTTGGTTACTTTTTTTTTAACATTTATTTTTTGTTATTTTTACTAACCAAGTGGGGATGGCATGTAGGGCTAGTGAAACTTTGAGGACCTTTGAAAGGCTAATCCCCGGATTTCCATAGCTTGACTAAATTGTTGGAAGTTGGAGCTATCAATTTCACCTTGCAATTTTGGTACGTTTGGCATTTATCCCTGGGATAAAACAGGATAAATGCATGCTTCACCCCACCTCTTATGTCATTTCCAGACCATGTAAATTAATTACTGCCACCCGCTTTACGGAAAATTGCTTTGAAGGATGGGATGATAAAATGTCAAAACGCCAAATCCTACATAAAAATACTATAAGTTATTTAATATCATCATGCTGATAATATAATTTAGCTCATAGAAATGTTTGAATTAGGTTAGATTTGGTTGATGGTAGATACCGATCAGAATTTTTTGTGATGTAAACCATATGCTATAGAGTATTGTGCATGCCTGGATGGCCATAAAATAATACACATCATGTATGATGTGGCAAATACTTGTGGGCTGTCTTGTTTGATAGCTGTCCATCTTTTGATGGCCGCATTCATCGATTGTATAGTATTTTGTGACAATTATTTATTGAATGGTCTTGTTTAATGATATATTCCTATTCCAAATCCAAAACCAAGCCCCATTCTTTGTCAAGGCATCAAACCGAACTTCTTAGAGTTTTGGAGAAATAATTCAAAAAAACATTTTCTGCAAAATTCTTTAAAGGTTTTGCCTTGGCTTCAGTCCCATATTGAAAAAAAAAAAAAAGGCAAATACTTGTTTGTGTTTATAAACTATCTTCCTTTGTCCATCTTTGCTTTTGGAAGGACGGGGGGGGGGGATGTGAATTTTATATTTCATATATGCGCATCAGTGGGGGATGTGAATTTTATACGTCATACATGTGCAGGACCGGCTTCACTCGGCTCACATATGCTTTTACAAATTCTTCCTCTTTTATTTTAGATCAAATTTTTTTATTCTTATGTTTGATCATATAATTTAGATAAATTTAAAATTTATCAAAATTTTTTTATTTAAAATAGTCACCGCTTCGATATCAAACTCTTCCTGGAAGGACTCTTTATAACACGCCCCACGTCAATCCTCCTTTGAATTACGATTGAAAACGGCGTCCTATGTATGTAAATCCTTCTCCCAATAGGAATACGCCTCCCAAACCCAAACGGAATCCACCTCGCTCCACTCCTTATAAATTGAACTCCTCCGGCTACTCCCCTCCCCGCTAAGCTCGCGATACCCCTGTCTTTTAATTTCTTCTCCATGGCGAATCCCTCGGAGGTCTCTTCTTCGGCGAGCATCCCAAAAGACGTACTGGGTCTCGTCTTTCGTTTCCTAAGCCCAAGAAGCCAGATCAATTTCAGCAGGGCCTGCAAGGCTTGCAAGGCCACCGCCGAGGCGTTCCCTCCGATCCCCAGGCGAAGAAGCGGAGGCCGGAGATGCCGCATGGAATTCTTTCCCTCCACTCCACCGGGCGATCCACGCCGCAAGATGGTGAGGGCTCAGGACTCGCGTCGACTTCGTTCGAGTAGAAAGATTTAAAACTCTATAGGATCGTTCTCTTCTTCTTCTTCTTTTCATTACTTGTGGGTTTACGTAGCAAACGAAAGTCGGAATTTAAAGAGAAGTTGGGAGTGGTTTGAGTTCTGAAAAAAAGAAAGCTTCTCTCTGTTGATATTTTGATATGTTCCGATTCCCAGTTCGTTCATCTTTCTTTTGATCAGTGTTTGGTTTTTCATCAAACTGCATATTTCTTTCTTATCGGTGAATTGTTCGATTTCTGTTACTGTTGCGGTCAATCCCCTCATCGTCTGATCGTCGGGAACGAGCGCCTGCAAAAGAAAATCCACACCGCCCGCCAATCCCCTCGTCGCCTGGTCGTCAGGAACGAGTGCCTGCAAAAGAAAGTCCGCACTGACTGGAGGCGGCTCCGGCGGAGACCCTCCGACGGTCAAGTCAGAGAGGAGACTAGGCAACAGTGAAAAAAAAACAAGGAGCTCAACGAAAGAGAGAGAGGGAGAGCTTGAGAGTTTTTCGAAGGGCCCTCTTTAGCACTGTTGCTTTCCCCGATTTATAGTAGGAGGTGGTATGGCCCCGCCGTCGATGATGTAGACAACTGGAGAGTTGTCATATCGCCGGAGGTTGTCACGTCATTGACAAGCTGACAGGTCCTAGGAATTAATTTGCATCCTTGGCAGGATAGCGCCCCAGGTTTCCTGACAGGACAATGCCTCTTGGCGTTCGTACGGCATTTGCTTGATAGGACTGCAGCCCATGCTGCTTATTCGGCACCTAGAAGGGCCTGTATAGGTAGGACCTCAGTTGTCCAAACCGATGGTGAGTCGGCGGTGTCCCACCCGATAGGGGGTCGGTGACGGGGGATCGGCTCTCAGGTGATCAGAGGCGACGTTGGCCCGTTAGGCCGATCCGCTCCGGTCGGGCACGATGGGTAGTCACTGTCGGTGTTGCCCACCGTCGGTCAGGCGAAGTCGGTCGGCCCATTCTCATGGATGGTCGGGATCGGGACCCGTAGTCGAGTCGGCGTCGAGGACGGGTCAGCGCTGGTGAGTCGGCAATAGGGTCGGTCGGTATATCCCAACAGTTGCTCCCCCACTCTTAAGCATGATGTCACATTGGCTCGCATTTCCACGTGGGTGGGGCATTGGGCGAAAGGAGTGGATTCTTTATTGCATCCTGGCTTAATTTTGCTGATCTCACCAGCGGATGATCCGGACAAATCGATGTCAGGTGTCCCGTCGTTTGATGACTCGACGTCAGACAATCCGGTGTCAGGCGATCCGGTGTCAGACGGTCTAATGTCGGACGATCTGGTGTCAGACGATCGGGTGTCGGACGATCAGATGTCAGACGATTGGATGTCGGACGATCCGTTGTCAGACGATCGGGTGTCCGGCGCCTTTTGGAGAACACAAACCGCCATCCTGTCATGGGGTGAGTGTTTTCTTACCCAAACACCCGTGCGGCGTCCCAGCATGCCACACACCAAGGCCAGCCCTCTCGAGTCCTTTCCTCGGACATACCAATAAGCACGCAGCAGTCCAGCCACATAGCCAAGCTTGCACCTCTATGCCCTTGCCTGGCAACACTGTTGTACTGAACACAGATGACACCCTCAAGTGCCCATAAGCAATCCGACCCCTTGAATCAACTGCAATGCTCATGCGCACCTCCGTGCCATAACATAGACTCTTTCCAAGAGTGCTTCACAGCTCAACATCTCTGTGTCAACTCTAAGGCTTTGCCCCTCAAGCCAAGCACTGCTCATCCCAGATGTCTTGATCCTCAACATACCCTCGTGCCAAGACATAACCACTGTGTCACTGATCCGCAACCCACCAAGCTGCCCTTCAGTACTACACATATCAAATTCACATAGCACGACCATGCAACGCCACCACTATGCATGAGGCCCGGGCAAACCCATCTTTAGTGCAGCTCAGCTAAACTACCAAGCTGACATGACCTGCAGCTCCCCCAAGCTACAGATGATCATACACATCCGAGTCCTCTGGGGTCTGACTATCCAAGCTTCCCCCACAAACTCTTGTGCCACGATCTCGGTCTTGCATTCTTGATATGCCTTTCCATCTCGGGTCATATCGCTTTATAATATTCATGGCCTGCTCGCCCATCACTGTGCATTACTATGATCCTGGAGATGCATGACCGCACCACCCAATATCTTCGATCCACAGCCTACTCACATATTGAGCACTGCCACGATATTGGCATCCAAGTCTGCCCCATCAAGTAAATATCTTCGATCGGATGATAAATACATCAAGCTGTCCTCTCCTCGGCATGACCCTCTTGGCCATCCATGATCCTTGGCCCAGCTCCAAGGCACATATTCCGATCGATATACCATAAGCCTGCCTTGTTCTCCACGACCGACCGGTTCTCGTGGATCCCTGTAAGACATCACCTTGCGGTGCTCACAAGACTTGCCTGTTTGGGTAGGCCACACCCTTGCCCGACTAGCCCTCTATCACCTCTTCGCTCCACTACAGAGATCAAGAACGCATAGAGTAGTCTAGACAAATCCCTCAAGGATAAAACCTCGAGATATCCCCTTCCCACACAATGTAGCCAGCTCGTCCAACCAACATTGCCCCAAATACCTCCACATGAGATCATTCGGGCGTGGCACCACCATTGCCCACACAACTATGCCACGGCGGACCCATCTTCTACGGGTCTGGGGGAGTCGGGTACGCGGCCAAAGCTCCGCGCCCCTCCTCAAACCAAGAGGAATCCTTGAGTATCCACATATATCATGGCGGACCACCACCATTCTAAATATCACGCGTCCCGAGCCCCCCGATATCATGCCACGGCCATGCCGCTCCCTGGCGAACCATTGCTCCCTCACTATCCCAGCAAGGCATCCACCTAAATCTCACCCTGGGGGTTCCAAATGATCGAGTAGCATTGCAAATTTTTGCCAAGCCAAATCCTTCGCAGCACCGTGCCACGCCCATGCCGGCACCCCCTGCGACATGCTTGCGGATAAGTCCCTGACAATTCTCCCCCACTCAAGCTGTCGACGTCCTCGTCGACGTCCAAGCCACTACTTGACCATTAGTCACCACAGCCAAATTTTCACTGCAGTAACTAAAAATGTGGTTCCTCAAGTCAGAGACCCACGATCTTGATGTCCTTGATCCTTTCTTCACCATTGAGAATCCATCATCCACACCACACTGACTCCTCCACAGAACCAAACTGCTACAAAATCCAGCACCAACCTCTGCTTTTGTCCTCCTTCAATGGTCTTTTAACCTTCAATTACATGGCATTCCTCGGACTCTTCCAAGGCTTAACTCTCGATTGCCCCAATCTAAGAGCGGCCACTGCATTCTCTAAGCTTGCTGCAGTCCTCTGACCATCAACATAACTGAAAACTTTGTGGCACTCCTCGAACTCTTTCGAGGCTTTACTCTCGACTTTCTCAATCTAAGAGCTGCCATTGCCTCCATCAATGCAAAGATCCATTGTCAGAAACACAAAATGTCACTTCTTGAACTGTGTCCAAGGTTTAACTCCTACCCACCAGTCTCGAAGTGGCCCATCACATGAGTCCCCTCTGGCAACTCACCTCCAAATGTCTGGTCTTGCAACATACCCACCTTGCAGTCTTGTGGTTATTCCGACCTTTTCCATTCAACACCAAGACTTCGGACCCTACCACACTGCACTGATGCCAAGTACTCACAAGTCACCTCCATAACTCTGCACTGTCCCA
This sequence comes from Elaeis guineensis, assembly GCF_000442705.2. NCBI lineage: Eukaryota > Viridiplantae > Streptophyta > Magnoliopsida > Arecales > Arecaceae > Elaeis > Elaeis guineensis. The sequence continues at coordinate 174,988,933 of NC_025993.2, read as the reverse complement.
TACCAACACAGATCCATGGCTGCTTCCAAGCGAAATCCTGATATCCGATCAAAGCCACTTTCCACTTTGCTCAAGTGCCTAGACAATCCAGTCTTCACTCTGAGCACCAATTGTCTGTCTCTACAGAACCATTTGTCCATGCTGTTTCCTGCGATCCCCAACTCGACTGCTTCTGTGTCTTGACTCTGAGTCTGTAATGCCAATGCAAGGCTACCCCTCTGGCCTGCCTCATTCTTACGACTCCAGTGCATCGACACCCATTTGCCTCGACATCAGGACCTTGTAATGCCTCACAGCATGTCCACCACATGGCCAACCTAGCCAACATTAAACAACCTTCGTGCCTCATCTCCTACACCCTGATATCACATGCCTATGTAGCGAGAAGACACCTTCGGCCAAATATCTGCCTCTAGTACCTCGGCTTACCAACGCCTTCACCTTGAGAGCAGTTTCACTAAGCCAAATATCTGCCTCTAGTACCTCGGCTTACCAATGCCTTCACCCTGAGAGCAGTTCCATTAAGTTCAATTGATATCTCATACCATTCAAGTGCTTCCGCTCCATAATCATCCACACAAGAAATGGCTCTTTCCAATGTTCCCATACCTTGTGCAGCTGAGTCCCATGACTTTCCAAGTTCTCATCTCAGCTTGCACTTTTAAAAATGAGTGCTACATCATTTCCTACACTATAGATAACCCAAGTACCTCAGTCTATTTGCCCAGCACTGCCTCTTTGGAAATTTTAGTCCCTCGAGATGCTCTGCCTTGCAACTTTTGCATACAGCCCAAGTGCTTTAGCATTCACGAGCACTCTTCACCCTGAATTCCTTTTCCTCAGCCATGAACTGGTAGACTTTCACATTCACAGGCCTCCATCCACTAGTGCCATTGATAAGCAACCCTTTTTCATGCTGCACTAAGTACATTGCCCTGCAACATGCTCCCCCACTCTGAGTCATTGACACCCACAACAAACTCAAACATCCAGTTCCTTTGAACTTAGCCTTCAAATTTACATTGCTTTGGATACCCCCGTATCTGCAACCAAAATATGCAACTTGATACCCCACGTATCAGAAGCTAACATCAAGCACAACGTCGACCATCGACTTAGCCAACCTGGCTCTGATACCACTTGTCACGGGGTGAGTGTTTTCTTACCCAAACACCCGTGCGGCGCCCCAGCATGCCACACACCAAGGCCAGCCCTCTCGAGTCCTTTCCTCGGACATACCAATAAGCACGCAGCAGTCCAGCCACATAGCCAAGCTTGCACCTCTATGCCCTTGCCTGGTAACACTGTTGTACTGAACACAGATGACACCCTCAAGTGCCCATAAGCAATCCGACCCCTCGAATCAACTGCAATGCTCATGCGCACCTCTGTGCCATAACATAGACTCTTTCCAAGAGTGCTTCATAGCTCAACATCTCTGTCTCAACTCTAAGGCTTTGCCCCTCAAGCCAAGCACTGCTCATCCCAGATGTCTTGATCCTCAACATACCCTCGTGCCAAGACATAACCACTGTGTCACTGATCCGCAACCCACCAAGCTGCCCTTCAGTACTACACATATCAAATCCACATAGCACGACCATGCAACGCCACCACTATGCATGAGGCCCGGGCAAACCCATCTTTAGTGCAGCTCAGCTAAACTACCAAGCTGACATGACCTGCAGCTCCCCCAAGCTACAGATGATCGTACACATCCGAGTCCTCTGGGGTCTGACTATCCAAGCTTCCCCCACAAACTCTTGTGCCATGATCCTGGTCTTGCATTCTTGATATGCCTTTCCATCCCGGGTCATATCGCTTTATAATATTCATGGCCTGCTCGCCCATCACTGTGCATTACCATGATCCTGGGGATGCATGACCGCACCACCCAATATCTTCGATCCACAGCCTACTCACATATTGAGCACTGCTACGATATCGGTATCCAAGTCTGCCCCATCAAGTAAATATCTTCGATCGGATGATAAATGCATCAAGCTGTCCTCTCCTCGGCATGACCCTCTTGGCCATCCATGATCCTTGGCCCAGCTCCAAGGCACATATTTCGATCGATATACCATAAGCCTGCCTTGTTCTCCACGATCGACCGGTTCTCATGGATCCCTGTGAGACATCACCTTGCGGTGCTCACAAGACTTGCCTGTTTGGGTAGGCCACACCCTTGCCCGACTAGCCCTCTATCGCCTCTTCGCTCCACTACAGAGATCAAGAATGTATAGAGTAGTCTAGACAAATCCCTCAAGGATAAAACCTCGAGATATCCCCTTCCCACACAATGTGGCCAGCTCGTCCAACCAACATTGCCCCAAATACCTCCACATGAGATCATCGGGCATGGCACCACCATTGCCCACACAACTGTGCCATGGCGGACCCGTCTCCTACGGGTCTGGGGGAGTCGGGTACGCGGCCAAAGCTCCGCGCCCCTCCTAAAACCAAGAGGAATCCTTGAGTATCCACATATATCATGGCGGACCACCACCATTCCAAATATCATGCATCCCGAGCCCCCCGATATCATGCCACGGCCATGCCGCTCCCTGGCGAACCATTGCTCCCTCACTATCCCAGCAAGGCATCCACCTAAATCTCACCCTGGGGGTTCCAAATGATCGAGTAGCATTGTAAATTTTTGCCAAGCCAAATCCTTCGCAGCACCGTGCCACGCCCATGCCGGCACCTCCTGCGACATGCCTGCGGATAAGTCCCTGACAATCTGGCACCGGCTTTGGGAGCACGGGCTGCTGTCAGGCATCCCATCAGGGGCGCGAATCGTCGTAGGCGATTTAATTCTGGGGCGCGGCCTTTCTGCCATGCATCGGGAGGTCGTTGGGCCGGCGTCATTCGTATTAATGAAGGTGATGTGGCCCGATCTGGGATGGGTGCGCCGAACCGTTGGACCGAAAGAGGGCCCGGATGCCGCCACATGTCAACCATCCGAGAGGTCTTGGTCGGTGCGGCCACATCCCGACCGTCGAAAAACCCTATATATATGGGGCCGCTCGTACTCAAGGCCTCATTTCTCACGATCTTGCTGCGGAGACTCTGCCCAAATGGTCTCTCCTTCGTCGCAGGTAGCTGCCCCCATCCCCATTCTTGCAAAGGTTCATCCGGAGTTCGTGTTCCCTTTTGCTTTGCTCTTGCTTCCTTTGGAATCTTTTCTTTTTCTTCTTCTCTGGTCTTCCCTTCTTCTTGGTTCCGGTGTCATGGCCAGGACCTCTCCTCAGGAGGCTCGATCAGGGAACCCGACTGATGATCTTCGGTCGACCCCAAAAGTGGAGGTTTTCTCGCTTTCGGAGCTGAATGTCGATCGGCTTCAGGATCAGTATCGTATCCCGGAGCAGTTCCGACTCTCCGCCCCTGGGGCCGGGGGACGGGTTAACAACCCGCCTGCGGACCAGGTGACTTTGTACGTCGAAGACCTCCGGGCTGATCTTCGACTTTCGATTCTGGAGTTCGTTCGAAATCTGCTAGATTATTACGGACTTTGTCCGGCGCAACTGGCGCCGAACTCAGTTCGGCTAATAATCAGCTTCGCCCTGTTGTGTCAGCTCTTGCCGACCAACCCTCGGATCTCTCTCTTCTGGGTATTTTTTGTCCTCCGACCCCACCCTAAGGCCCGAGGGTGGTGGCTCTTCAACCCCCGGAAGGATCTTTCCTTCATCACTGGTCTTCCATCGTCCATTCATGGGTGGAAGAATCAGTTTTTCTTCATTTTCTCTTCTTCTCCCTGGGGTTTTCCTTCCCACTAGGGCGTGCTTCGGACCGAGGCAAACGAGAACAGCCGAGTGGAGGCGGACGATCGGAAGGATTTTCATCGACTCAAGGACATATCGGTACTGAAGCAGAGGGAGCTTGTTACCGAACAAGCCCTCTATGATGCTGGCCTGAGCCTGATCCCCCGTCTAGGTACCGCCCGATCCATCGGTTATCTTTTCATTTTGCGTTTATCCCCGAATATACACCGATTCTCTTGTTGAAATCGTAGGGACGCCGTCGAGGATGAGGCCGACCGACACCAAAATCAGACAGTATGCGGCGAGGAAGAGGCCGACGTCCGGAGCCGGACCCTCACGACCACCGAAGAAACCCTCAACAGCAGCACCGACCGTCGTCGCGTCGGCGGCCGATCAATCAGAGCCGGTAATTGCGCTTTCGACTCCGACAGTGCAACCAGAGGAGCAACCGACAGAGGAAGCGGCTGAAGGAACGTCGGCGGCTTCACCGATGGGAGAGGCATCGGACACCGTTCGGGAACGTCGTTCGGGAACCCAAACGTCATCCGTCGGTGCCTGCTACTGCGACGGGGGGGCTTAGTCAAGCTCGAGCATCCCCTCCTTACCCGATCTACGAGCCTGGACGGCCAATCGGGGGAAAGCCCCGATGGCCCCTACTGACGACCCAAGGTCGGGAAGTCGCGCCGCGTCACCTGGCGCTCAAGCCCCCGAAGGAGCGTCAGCCCTGGCCGACCACAACTTGGCCAGGAGGCTATGTCAGGGAATCCTCCTCCCAGCTGACGTGGAGGTTCTGAAGGCTCGACAGGTGATCGAGATGCTGTCTTCGTTTTATCCGACCATGGTCGGGGTAAGTTTCGCTTCATCCCTTTCCTTCTTACTGTCTTCGTTATTTCGCCTTCCTGACGGTTAGTCCATGTTTGCAGCTGATTTACACTATGTCCGAACTAGAGACCGGGTATCGGAGGTTCGGAGACATCTGGGCGGTCTGGAAGGACAGGGCGACAGCCGTCAAAGCTGACAAGGCGGTGCTGGTCGAACATTTAAAGTAGTCGACCGATCGGGAGGCGAGGCTTGAAGACGAGATCTCTCATCTCGGGTCCGAACTTAAGTCGGCCCGAAAGGAAGCCAAGCGCAAGGGTCGGACCGCACACCGACTGCGGTGCGAACGGGATGGCGTCGCCGTCGAGCTTGAGGCTGAACGCGAGCAGCTCCTGGTTAGCCTGGAGAATCTTGCCAAGGCCGAGGAGGACTTGTCGATCGCCCAAGCCGATGCCGACATAGCGAAGGCAGAGGTGGAGTCGGCGAAGGAATCCTTCGATCGGGTGGAAGCGGAGGCGAGGTCGGCGAAGGAGTCACTGAGTCAGGCGGTGGAGGACTTTCGTGGCTCCGACAGATATCGGGAGGAACTTCTGAAAATCGGCTTCGCATCGTACCGGGTGGGGTATGAAGACGGTTGGGATGCAGTCCAGGCCTTGTACCCAGAGCTGGACCTCAGCGGTATCATTCCCCCAGAAGCCGAGGACCAAGCTACGGAAGAGGTGGCCGACCCGTCGTCGGGAGACGCCGCTGCGGTGGAAGAGACTGTCCCAGAGCAGATCGCCGAAGAAGAGACGGTCCCAACTCCCGACCCGGCTCCGAGCTCCGATCCAGCACCGACCTCCGATCTAGCACCGACCTTCGATCCAGCACCGACTGTCGATCCAGTGCCGATCCTGGTGGATACACCGGTCATCCCCGAGCTTTCCTCGGTCGAAGAGATTGACTCCGAAGAATGATTGGGGTCTTATCTTCTTTTGTTTTTCTTTGTGCACTTGTAATCGGGCTTCGGCCCAATTTTGTAGACCTGAATGTACTTAAGAAATTTTTGATTTCATTTTCAACTTCTTTCTCTTGCCTGTCAGGATGTGCTGCGACTTAGAGTCATGGAGTCATAGGATCAAAGAGTCGCAGTCCCGACGTACCATATTAGGACACTTAACGACATCCCAAGTTGTTAGTCGAGATAGTCGGTAGCACGCCATAGGGTAGGCAAGACGAACTCCGACCACAAACCGCCCGTCCTAAGGCCTGAGCCGAACGTCCGTCGCTAGGTCGTAAATCATAGGCCAGAGTCGAACGTACGTCGTCCTGGCATGAGTCGGGGGTCGACCGACTTCCAGGCATGAGTCTGTTGAGTCGGCTGCACTACCGGAGTCGAAGGTCGTTCGTGGGGATGAAGGTCGACCGACCTTCGGGCGCACCCCAATGACCCGAATGTCGTCCGATACGATCAGTCGGATGGCGTCTGATACATCATCGTACGGCGTCGACGTGTTTGGTCGAGAAAGCAATGGTAAGTCGAGTTTTCACTACCCAGACTTAGGTCGGGTACTTACGTCGTGCCGTGTGGTAAACGGTGGTAAGCCGAATATCCTTCGATCGATCGCGACCTGATCGGTAAGTCGCGGACGCGACGTCGGTCGCGTTGGCGCTTTGCCTTCCCCGATCGGGGCCAGGTCGGCAAGTCGGTTGATCGTTCTGCTCGATCGTTTTGGCTGAGAGTTTTAGCTGTAGAAGGAGTGTAACTCCCATCGTCGCAGATGCGTCGGTCCTTTAAGCGTCCGATGCATCATCGACGGTCGGTCCGTCGGTTCTCAGTGGAACGTCAAGTCCGAGTTGGGACGTCGGAGACTCGCACCCCCTGGTGAGTGTCGAATAACAGTCGAAGAGTCAAAATTCCAGACTCCGAAGTTTAAAACTGAGTTCGCATTCCAAATGGGGAGATACAGAGTTCACTGATAGTACAACCTCAGATTGTTGGTGTTCCAAGTCCGTGGGATGGCCGTCCCTTCTAGGGTCTCTAACCGGTAAGCTCTCGATCCGTAGGTGTCGGCTATCTTGTAGGGTCCCTCCCAATTCGGGGACAACTTTCCCCGGTCCAGGGGTTTCGAGACCTCTGCCTTTCTCAAGATCAGGTCTCCAGATCGGAAGAGCTTCGGCTTCACCCTGGCGTTGTAGTACCGGGCCACCTTTTGTCGGTAGGAAGCCATACGGAGTTGTGCCTCGCATCGGAGTTCGGGTAATAGGTCCAAGTCGGCTCTCCGACACTTGAAGTTGTCCGGCTCACGATACTGCTCAACCTTGATTGATGGCAACCCGATCTCCAGCGGGATCATGGCTTCCATTCCATAGGCCAAGCTGAAAGGTGATTCCCCAGTCGGGATCTGGGGTGTCGTCCGGTATGCCCACAGGACAGAGTTCAGCTCCTTGATCCAGAGGCCCTTGGCTTCATTTAGTCAAATTTTGAGCCCATGCAGTATGGTCCGGTTGGTTACCTCGACCTCACCGTTGGACTGTGGATGCCCGACCGAGGTTAGTCGGTGCGTGATTTGAAACCTTGCACAGAAATCTCTGAAGTCCTGGTTGTCGAACTATCGCCCATTGTCGGTAATGATGGTGTTTGGCAGTCCGAACCTGAAAATGATGGACTTCTGTACGAAGTCTTCCATCTTTCGCTCAGTGATTTGCGCTAAGGATTCGGCTTCTATCCACTTAGTGAAGTAGTCGATCGCGACGACGATGAACTTCCGTTGTCCGGATGCCGGAGGAAAGGGTCCGAGTATGTCGATTCTCCACTGAGCGAAGGGCCACGGGACGACGACTGGAGCAAGCTGGCTGGCGGGTCGGTGTTGTATGTTGGCATACCTTTGGCACGGTTCGCACCTCCGAACTAACTCAGCCGCGTCCTTCTTCATAGTGGGCCAGTAGTAGCCCTGTCGCAGGACTTTGTAAGCCAAGGACTTGCCCCCCAAGTGATCGCCACAGATTCCTTCATGTACTTCTCTGAGGGCATAGTCTGCGTCGGTCGGCCCTAGGCACTTCAGCAAGGGAAGGGAGAATGACCTTTTGTATAGTCGGCCGTCGATCATCACATATTGGGAAGCCGCCCACCGGAGTCGTTTGGCTTCCGCGGGGTCTTCGGGGGTAGATCCGTCGGTCAGGTACTGAGCGATCGGGTCCATCCAGCTCGGCTCCGTCGCCAATTGTAGCACCTCTTCGATCTTGTCGACGCTCGATCGTTCAAGACTTTCTACGAACGTCCGGCCCAAGGTGCCGTAGTCGGATGTCGCGAGCCTGGAGAGCGCGTCGGCCCGAGCATTTTTCGCCCTGGGGATGTGGAAGATCTCGAAGTACTTGAAGGGTGCCACGAGATCTTTTACTTTTTGGTGGTATTTGGCCATGGCCGGATCCCGCGTTTCGAACTCGCCTTTGATTTGCCCAACGATCAGTTGAGAGTCGGAGAAGACTTTGAGTCGGCCAACCCCGAGCTCCAGTGCCAACCTCAAGCCCACGATTAGCGCCTCACATTCGGCCTGATTGTTGGAGGCCGTGAAGTCGAATCGGAGGGCGTGCTAGGTAACTACTCCCTCCGAGTTGGTGAGCAGAAAACTGGCCCCGCTTCCTCGAGCGTTGGAGGCTCCATCGATGTGCAACACCCAGGTTAAATCGGGGTCACATTCGGAGGTCCCGACCTCCTCGGGGCCCCCTCCTTCCGACGGTCGGTCGGTCGTCGGGCATTCGGTGACAAAGTCGGCCAGAACTTGTGCTTTGAGAGCAGGCTGCGGCCGGTATTGGATGTTGAATTCGCTCAGTCTCACAGCCCATTTCGCCAGCCGTCCTGATGTGTCAGGGCGGTGCAGGATTGCTCTCAGAGGTTGGTCGGTGAGGACCACGATAGCATGTGCCTGGAAGTACGGACGGAGCCGCTGTGCTGAAATGACCAGAGCGAAAATCATTTTCTCTGCCTTTGAGTACCGAGTCTCAGCTTCGTGAAGCACTTTGCTGACATAATATATCGGTTGGTGAACTCGATTCTCGTTCTCTCGAACGAGCACCGAACTAACTGCCTCCGGAGAGGTAGCTAGGTAAAGGTACAGGATCTCCCCGACCTCTAGCCTTACAAGTAGTGGTGGAGAAGCCAGGTATTTCTTCAGTTCCTCGAAGGCTTGTCGGCACTCGTCCGGCCAAGAGAAATGCTTGGCTTGTCGTAGGGTTTTGAAGAACGGGAGGCATCTCTCAGCCGATCGAGAAATGAATCGGCTGAGCGCGATGATCCTTCCGTTGAGTTGCTGCACCTCCTTCTTGGTATCCGGATGTCGCATATCGACGATGGCCTTGATCTTCTCGGGGTTGGCCTCGATTCCTCGTTGCGAAACGAGGAACCCAAGGAACTCCTCCGAGGTCACTCCGAAGGCACACTTAGTCGGGTTCAGCTTCATCCGGTGTCGTCGTAGAGTGAGGAAGGTTTCCTCGAGATCCCGCACATGATCCAGAACTTGCGCACTCTTCACCAGCATGTCGTCGACGTATACTTCCATGTTGCGCCCGATCTGATCTTTGAAGACCTTATTGACAAGTCGTTGGTAGGTGGCGCCAGCGTTCTTCAGTCCGAAAGGCATTACTCTGTAGCAGTAGAGGCCCTTGGTGGTCACGAAGGCGGTGTGTTCCTCATCTTCGGGTACCATCTGGATCTGGTTGTACCCGGCAAAAGCATCCATGAAGCTGAACAGTCAATAACCGGACGTCGCATCCACCAGCTAGTCGATCTTCGGAAGTAGAAAGCTGTCCTTCGGACAGGCCCGATTCAAGTCGGTGTAGTCGATGCAGATCCTCCACTTCTCGTTGGCTTTCTTCGCCATTACGACGTTGGCGAGCCAATCGGGATAGGTGGTCTCTCTGATGAAGCCTGCCTCGAGTAGCTTATCCACCTCCTCGTCAATGGCCTTCTGTCTCTCAGGAGCAAAAGACCTTTTCTTCTGCCTTACTGGCCTCATCACTGGGTCGATGTTGAGTCGGTGTGTCATCGTCTCTGGGAGAATTTTGACATATCCACCGCCGACCAGGCGAATACGTCGGTATTGGCCTTCAGTAGCTCCGCTAAATATCGTCGCTCGGGGTCGGGTAATTGAGACCCGACCCACACCTTTCGGTCGGGATTTTTCGCTATTGAGATAGGAACGAGCTGTTTGGCCGGTTCATCCCGCTCTTCTTCTTCCCGTTGGTCCAACTTGTCGACCGTTAGAGGGCCCTTTGATTCATCGCTTTGAGCAGAGATCTGAAAGCATCACCGGGCGAGGCGTTGATCTCCGCGCATCTCCTCGACTCCGTTTTTGGTCAGGAACCGAACCAGGAGATGATACGTCGAAACTATCACCTTGAGGGCGTTTAGTCCGGGTCTTCCAAGTATGGCGTTGTAGGCCGAGGGTACTTGGACGACCGCAAAAGTCAAGTGGACTGTGCTTTATCGTGGTTTGGCTCCAGCCGTCACAGGCAGGGTAACCTCTCCTTCCACCGTGACAGCCTCTCCAGCGAAGCCTATCAGGGGTGTAGAGACTCTCTTGAGTCGGTCGGCCGACAGTCGCATCCGGAAGAAGATCGAGTAAAACAGAACGTTCGTTGAACTTTCATTATCTACAAAGATTCTTTTTACATCATAATTTGCTATTGTTGCCGAGACAACAACAGCGTCATCATGGGGAGTTTGGATGCCCCGAACATCTTCTTCTGTAAAAGTAATTACATCGTCCGGGCATGGCTTCTTCATCGGCTCCCCTCCAGCAGACGTCCTCGGGCCTAGTCGTTTAAAATCATATTGATGACCCGACCGTGGCGGTTAGTCATTGCTTCTTCAGTCGGCTGGGGTCATCTGTCGGCAACGGGTTGGTCGGTGGGTTCCTCCGAAACTTGCCGAGGTATCCCCGACGTATAAGGGCCTCAATTTCATCCTTAAGTTGGATGCATTGCTCGATATTGTGGCCGTGGCCCTGGTGGAATCGACAGTACTTCCGCCGGTCGAGACCCTTTGCCTTCAGAGGCAGAGGCTGTCGCAGGTACTCTTTCCCTTCGATCTCCATCAAAATCTGCGCACGAGCAGCAGAGAGAGGAGTGTAGGAGTCGTACCTGGGGCGTGTCGGCCTTAGGCTCTGCTGTCGGGGCGACCTCTGATTCCGTTGTGGGGGTGAGACCCGACTGTCGGTCGGGGCCTGCTAGGCACGGTAGGGTCCCGACCCTTCCTTTGCTTCTCCTTCGGGCCCTTGGGCTCAGTCAGGCACCGGTCAGAAGCTCCTTTATCCGCGCGCATGTACTTGTATGCGTGCTCCAGTAATTCAGCGTACGTTCGGGGAGGGTTTTATCCAGGGAGTAGATGAATCGGGATGCCCTCAGCCCATGCTTCATGGTCGAGATGGCCATGTCTTCATTGAGGTCCCGAACCTCAAGTGTGGCCGCGTTAAATCACGCCACGAAGTGTCGGAGCGTCTCATTTTCTCCTTGTTTGAGGGAGAAAAGGCTGTCCGATGTTCGCGGCGGCTTCCGACTGGTGCTGAAGTGGGCCACGAAGGAGTGCTCGAGCTGTCCGAAGGAGTGGATACTTTTCGATCGAAGATCGGAGTACCAGCCCTGGCAGCTTTGCGGAGCATGGCGGGGAAGCCGATGCAAAGGAGAGCGTCGGTTGCCCCTTGGATCGTCATGAGAGTTTGTAGCTCTCCAGGTGGTCGATTGGGTTGGTGGAGCTGTCGTAAGGCTCCACGTGCGGCATCTTGAACCGACTGGGGATCGGTTCGTCGAAGATGAGTCGGGAGAGAGGTTGGGCAGTCTGGAAGTCAACATCGTTCGAGGACTTCTGCCCGTCCACCTGCAACTGGGCAAGCCGACGGTCGATTTCCTCGAACCTGCGTTCGTAGTCATCGATCTGTCGGTGCTGAGAGACCCCGGGGGTGGAGTCTCCCGACGAATCTGAGAGGGAAGCAGACGGTGTTCGCGGTCGCTTCTCCTTCCTCGCTCGTTCCAGCTGGGAAGAGATGGCCGTCGAGACCGATGGGTGTCACGCCGCGGGCGCCCCTCCTCCCGATGGGAGCGCTGTGGCAGGTGCTCCGGAGGGGCGATGGAGATCGGTGTGGGCGTCGGCGGCTGCTCCTAGAAGGCTTCGGACGTGCCGCCGGTTGCTCGGCCGGTGAAGACGGCAACCGGATCGGTTGTTGTTGAAGGCTTTTGACCGTGTCTGTCAGCACGGTCATCTGCCGCACGATTGCCGCGATCTGTGCCTCCGTGGTCATTACGGGATGCGGAGAGTTAGATTCCGCCATGGAGGGTGGAGGAGAGGCCTCTTCCCGAGGGAAGAGCACCTCGCCGATCCAGTGACCCTCGATCGCTGAGCTCTTGTCTTTGTCATCTCGTATTCCGTGGGGGCTATAATCTCTGGTGCTGTCGATCGTGTACCCCCCTACCTGGCGCGCCAAATCTGTTGCGGCCAATCCCCTCGTCGCCTGATCGCGGAATGCGCCTGAAAGTCCGCACCGCCCCAATCCCCTCATCGCCTGGTCGTCGGGAACGAGCACCTGCAAAAGAAAGTCCGCACTGACCGGAGGTAGCTCCGGCGAGGACCCTCCGACGGTCAAGTCAGAGAGGAGACTAGGCAACAGTGAAAAGAAACAAGAAGCTCAACGAAAGAGAGAGAGAGGGAGAGCTTGAGAGTTTTTCGAAGGGCCTCTTTAGCACTGTTGCCTTCCCCGATTTATAGTAGGAGGTGGTATGACCCCACCATCGGTGATGTAGACAACTGGAGAGTTGTCAAATCGTCGGAGGTTGTCACGTCGTTGACAAGCTGACAGGTCCTAGGAATTAATTTGCGTCCTTGGCAGGACAGCGCCCCAGGTTTCTAGCAGGACAATGCCCCCTGGCGTTCGTACGGCGTTTGCTTGATAGGACTGCAGCCCATGCTGCTCATTCGGCATCTAGAAGGGTCTGTAGAGATAGGACGTCAGTTGTCCAAACCGATGGTGAGTCGGCGGTGTCCCACCCGATAGGGAGTCGGTGACGGAGGATCGGCTCTCAGGTGATCAGAGGCGACGTTGGCCCATTAGGCCAATCCGCTCCGGTCGGGCAAGATGGGTAGTCACTGTCGGTGTGCCCACCTCGGTCAGGCGAAGTCGGTCGGTCCATTCTCATGGATGGTCGGGATCGGGACCCGTAGTCGAGTGGCGTCGAGGATGGGTCCGCGCTGGTGAGTCGGCAATAGGTCGGTCGGTGTATCCCAACAGCTGCTAACAGAATCAGAATCTTCATACCAGAATCACAAGTGTATTATCAAGAATGCACTTGACATCAAATCATGAGCTTGTCTCTTTAAAATTCATTTGAAAGGCCACTTTAGTTTGGGAAAACGAACATTGGATGGGCTTGTTCAGTGCCTTTTTTTACACCTTTTTAAAAAATAAATTTTTAAATTTGATCGCTGGAGATTACATGGTTAATTTTTAAGGAATCACAATTTTCATACGCCTCTCAATTTTAACAGGCAAATCCTATGGCTGCCTCGTACAATCATTATCCTATCTCTCTGAAGTTAATTTGGGAGATAGCTTCAATTTTGCATGAAATCAGCGTTTGATGGGTCCATAAAACAACTATTTTAAGGGAAAATTTTTTGTGCACCGCAAGTGGTATAGAAAATCTGACGTGGAGCACACCGTCATATCTGATTGATCCACATAGCTATCATTTTTCAATGCATATTTAATATCTGTAGTTTTACTTTTTCATTTGAAATTTTGAGCAACGAAAATACTTCTATTTTTAAAAAAAATTATAATATCTTACGTCTATACTATGACATCCTGCGTATAGGAAGTCATAATTTGACGCAGGATGTTATAATATGCCACAGGATGTTTTAAATTTTTTAAAAAGTAGGAATATTTTCGTCATTCAAAAATTTCAAACAAAAAACTGGAACTATAAGTATTAAATGCGAGTTAGAAAGTGGTTGAACAAAGATGTCTCTCCTATATTATGACATCTCAGGTCATATTATAACATTCTGCGTCTAAAAAGTCATAATTTGACACAGGATGTCATAATTTTCTGGATCATATTATGACATCCTGCGTGCAGAAAGTCATAATTTAATGTAGGATCTCATAATATATCACATGATCTCATAATTATTTCAAAGAGAAGGGTATTTTCGTCATTCAAAATTTCAAACGAAAAATGAAATTGCAGGCATTAAATACGCATTGAAAAGTAGGACTACTTGGACAATCGACAAGACAATGCACTCCATGTCGAATTTTGTGCACCGCCCGCGGTGCACAAAGAATTTCCCTTCTTTTAAGTATTTTTTATGGATCTTTTTGAAAAAAATGAATTTTTGGAATTAAATTGTTTGATATTACATCTATTGTTTGAGATTATATAGTTAATTTATATAATCATAATTTTCATTTCTCAAAATTTTACAAAATAATTCCTATAATCTACCCTATTAGTAGGTATTTGATATCAAAACATGAGCTTGTCACCCCATAGTTCACTCGAAAGGCCACTTCAAGTTTGTGTGAAACCAGTGCTTCATGGGTTTATGGAAGTATTTTTTTTTTGAAAAAAAAAATTATAGTTTCTTTGGTGAAAGAAAATAAATTATGAGCTTAGAACACTTGTGATGATGAGGTTGATTTTTTGAATATTCTGTAAAAATTTTAAAAAAATTAGAATTTTTTGAATGAAAATGACTTTTTAAAGAAGATCCAGCTGGAGGTGATTGATCTTTCTTAGGTTTTTGGGTAGAAGATTTTTTAGCCAAAAAATAAATTATTTAATATTTTTTAAAAGAAAATATTTTTTTTAAATTTTTTTTTTGTAAAAGCAATGAATTTTTTTAGAATCACAGCTTTCATATTTCTCTTAAATTTTAAGAAAACAACTCCTGTGGCTTGCTTGAATTGCAAGACATAAAATTTCCTAAGAGCTTATTAGATGTTTTTTGTTGGAAAAGTGATTTTTATTTTTCTCTAAAAAATGATTTTTGAAAAATTCATGAAAGCGAGTTCTAATGAAGTTTTTCTGGGAAAAAAGTAAAGTTTTGTATTTTTTCCTTAAAAATATTTTTTTAGAGAAGATTGGTTTTATTTTTTGGAAAAAAGTAATTTTTTATAGATTCCTTATAACAATTAAATTTTTCTAAAAAAGATTCTTTATGAGGCGATTGATCTTTTTTGTATTTTTTTTCCTATTAAGTTAGTTTGGAAAAATGTAAATTTTTGTATATTTTTTTTCTGAAAAATATTTTTTTAGAGAAGATCTGTTTTATTTTTTGGAAAAAGTAAATTTTTATAGAATCCTTATAAAAATTAAATTTTTCTAGAAAGGATCCTTTATGGGGTGGTTGATCTTTTTTGTAATTTTTTTTTTTGTGAAGAAAGTTTATTCCAGGAGAATGTGTTATTTTATTTTTAAAAAATAAAGATCCGTTTCGGGATCGGGATTTTGAACCCGACGTGAATCGAACACGCAACCTTCTGATCTGGAGTCAGACGCGCTACCATTGCGCCACGGATCCGACGATAATGTTAAGGAAGTATTTAAAATATTCATTGTGTCACTTCAGATTACCCCACTCCATGCACTTAGAATTTGTTGAGAACCATGTAAATTAAGGATGCGTTTGGCTGTACTTTTTGATTTTTTAAAAATATTTTTTTTTTTTTTTAATTTTTACTATTGAGTAAAAATAAAAAAGTAAAAAATATGTTCGGTAACTACATTACTATAAAGCAAAAAATAATATTTGGAGACGGTAAGTGAAGAGCTCGATGAGGGATAAGGGTTTAAGAAGGGAGGGAGAAGGAGGGGGGAGATAAAAAACTCGATGAGAGAGAAGGATTCGGATTCTTTACTTTTTGATTTGGCATTTTAGACGTGAGAAGAAAAAAAAAAAAAGTAAAAAAGTAAATTTTGGAAAGCAAAAATTTTTGCTTTGTATATAAAATAATTATTTTAATTATTTTAATTTTTACTTTTTACTTTTCATGATGTTACCGAATATTATTTTTTAATTTTTATTTTTTTAAAATTAAAAAATAAAAAAAAAATTAATGACTAACCAAATGCATCCCAAATGATCAGCAAATTAATTGGGTCGTCAACTTTGAGGCAAATGTCAATATACTGATAATTATTCCTCTTGTCCTTTAGGGAGTGTTTGGTTCGCAACCAAAATCAAAATAGGAATGGGAATCGGAATGGCCAAGAATCGAAATCGAAATGGTCAAATCTCCCGAAGCGTTTGGTTCGTGATGGAAATCGAAATCGAAATCGGAATTGGAATAAAAATTTAAATCCATAGAGAAGAGTAGGGATTGAGTTCTATATAAATTGAGCCATTCCCATTCCACCTCGGAATCGGAATCGGAATGAGACTCTTTCCAACCAAACGGTTGGAATGGGAATCATCCGTTCTAAATCCGATTTCAGACCCCCACTCTCTCTAATCAAATATCCCATTAAATTACTAAAGACATGTCATTCAATGTACCCGAGAAAGAGGCATGTCATTAAATGACATTAGAAAATGAGACGGAAAAAAAAATGGAAAGGTGGAACTCTTCAGCCTCATCTCGAAAGTCCTAGATTTTAAAAGGTGAAAGAAGGCATACTCTGGATGTTCTTCCATAGAAATATTTCATATGGGTGTGCTATGTTGCCATTAGATAAGAGATGAATATCAAGTGGTTAGTGGGCAGTACTGGCACTGAGATTGGTACCACAGAAACTCCAATTTTTGGTATTCCTACAATAACTGGTTATCAGGCTTGAATAAATATGACCACTATTAAAGATTTTAGATGTGAAATAAATTTTCAAAAAATTTAACTACTAATTAAGTATCTTTTAATGATTTTTTTTTGATATATTTGGTATATTATACGATAATCCAGCAAACTTAAATTTTATTATGGCCAAAAACCATTAATTTCGATTTTAGATAAGAGAATTTGGCACTAGAACTCCTTTTCAAAGTCCAACGAAATCAAAACTGTTTTGTAATACAGAAGTAGCTCAGGTCAAAATTTTCAACTATTTGGTTTTCCAAGAGGAGATCCTTAACACACAGAATCTCAGGAAGAAAGGTTGGAGTGATCTAGGAGCATTGGTTGGCCTGTAGAATTTTCCTTCGAAATTACTGAACTCTAGACTATTTGGAGACCGGACCAAGGAAATCCTACATTATGAGTTGGTTGGGTTTTGCTCAGAAATGAAGTTAAACTTGCAAAGATGTTTGAATCAATCTATTTTCTTGTTAACAGTTTGCCCTAAGAGAAAGTTGAATCTCTAATCATTTATTTTTTCTGAA
>NC_025993.2:174938543-174971898 GCF_000442705.2 Elaeis guineensis | reverse complement strand
TGGCCTTCTGTCTCTCAGGAGCAAAAGACCTTTTCTTCTGCCTTACTGGCCTCATCACTGGGTCGATGTTGAGTCGGTGTGTCATCGTCTCTGGGAGAATTTTTGACATATCCACCGCCGACCAGGCGAATACGTCGGTATTGGCCTTCAGTAGCTCCGCTAAATATCGTCGCTCGGGGTCGGGTAATTGAGACCCGACCCACACCTTTCGGTCGGGATTTTTCGCTATTGAGATAGGAACGAGCTGTTTGGCCGGTTCATCCCGCTCTTCTTCTTCCCGTTGGTCCAACTTGTCGACCGTTAGAGGGCCCTTTGATTCATCGCTTTGAGCAGAGATCTGAAAGCATCACCGGGCGAGGCGTTGATCTCCGCGCATCTCCTCGACTCCGTTTTTGGTCAGGAACCGAACCAGGAGATGATACGTCGAAACTATCACCTTGAGGGCGTTTAGTCCGGGTCTTCCAAGTATGGCGTTGTAGGCCGAGGGTACTTGGACGACCGCAAAAGTCAAGTGGACTGTGCTTTATCGTGGTTTGGCTCCAGCCGTCACAGGCAGGGTAACCTCTCCTTCCACCGTGACAGCCTCTCCAGCGAAGCCTATCAGGGGTGTAGAGACTCTCTTGAGTCGGTCGGCCGACAGTCGCATCCGGAAGAAGATCGAGTAAAACAGAACGTTCGTTGAACTTTCATTATCTACAAAGATTCTTTTTACATCATAATTTGCTATTGTTGCCGAGACAACAACAGCGTCATCATGGGGAGTTTGGATGCCCCGAACATCTTCTTCTGTAAAAGTAATTACATCGTCCGGGCATGGCTTCTTCATCGGCTCCCCTCCAGCAGACGTCCTCGGGCCTAGTCGTTTAAAAATCATATTGATGACTCCGACCGTGGGCCGGTTAGTCATTGCTTCTTCAGTCGGCTGGGGTCATCTGTCGGCAACGGGTTGAGTCGGTGGGTTCCTCCGAAACTTGCCGAGGTATCCCCGACGTATAAGGGCCTCAATTTCATCCTTAAGTTGGATGCATTGCTCGATATTGTGGCCGTGGCCCTGGTGGAATCGACAGTACTTCCGCCGGTCGAGACCCTTTGCCTTCAGAGGCAGAGGCTGTCGCAGGTACTCTTTCCCTTCGATCTCCATCAAAATCTGCGCACGAGCAGCAGAGAGAGGAGTGTAGGAGTCGTACCTGGGGCGTGTCGGCCTTAGGCTCTGCTGTCGGGGCGACCTCTGATTCCGTTGTGGGGGTGAGACCCGACTGTCGGTCAGGGGCCTGCTAGGCACGGTAGGGTCCCGACCCTTCCTTTGCTTCTCCTTCGGGCCCTTGGGCTCAGTCAGGCACCGGTCAGAAGCTCCTTTATCCGCGCGCATGTACTTGTATGCGTGCTCCAGTAATTCAGCGTACGTTCGGGGGAGGGTTTTATCCAGGGAGTAGATGAATCGGGATGCCCTCAGCCCATGCTTCATGGTCGAGATGGCCATGTCTTCATTGAGGTCCCGAACCTCAAGTGTGGCCGCGTTAAATCACGCCACGAAGTGTCGGAGCGTCTCATTTTCTCCTTGTTTGAGGGAGAAAAGGCTGTCCGATGTTCGCGGCGGCTTCCGACTGGTGCTGAAGTGGGCCACGAAGGAGTGCTCGAGCTGTCCGAAGGAGTGGATACTTTTCGATCGAAGATCGGAGTACCAGACCCTGGCAGCTTTGCGGAGCATGGCGGGGAAGCCGATGCAAAGGAGAGCGTCGGATGCCCCTTGGATCGTCATGAGAGTTTTGTAGCTCTCCAGGTGGTCGATTGGGTTGGTGGAGCTGTCGTAAGGCTCCACGTGCGGCATCTTGAACCGACTGGGGATCGGTTCGTCGAAGATGAGTCGGGAGAGAGGTTGGGCAGTCTGGAAGTCAACATCGTTCGAGGACTTCTGCCCGTCCACCTGCAACTGGGCAAGCCGACGGTCGATTTCCTCGAACCTGCGTTCGTAGTCATCGATCTGTCGGTGCTGAGAGACCCCGGGGGGTGGAGTCTCCCGACGAATCTGAGAGGGAAGCAGACGGTGTTCGCGGTCGCTTCTCCTTCCTCGCTCGTTCCAGCTGGGAAGAAGATGGCCGTCGAGACCGATGGGTGTCACGCCGCGGGCGCCCCTCCTCCCGATGGGAGCGCTGTGGCAGGTGCTCCGGAGGAGGCGATGGAGATCGGTGTGGGCGTCGGCGGCTGCTCCTAGAAGGCTTCGGACGTGCCGCCGGTTGCTCGGCCGGTGAAGACGGCAACCGGATCGGTTGTTGTTGAAGGCTTTTGACCGTGTCTGTCAGCACGGTCATCTGCCGCACGATTGCCGCGATCTGTGCCTCCGTGGTCATTACGGGATGCGGAGAGTTAGATTCCGCCATGGAGGGTGGAGGAGAGGCCTCTTCCCGACGGGAAGAGCACCTCGCCGATCCAGTGACCCTCGATCGCTGAGCTCTTGTCTTTGTCATCTCGTATTCCGTGGGGGCTATAATCTCTGGTGCTGTCGATCGTGTACCCCCCTACCTGGCGCGCCAAATCTGTTGCGGCCAATCCCCTCGTCGCCTGATCGCCGGGAATGAGCGCCTGCAAAAGAAAGTCCGCACCGCCCGCCAATCCCCTCATCGCCTGGTCGTCGGGAACGAGCACCTGCAAAAGAAAGTCCGCACTGACCGGAGGTAGCTCCGGCGAGGACCCTCCGACGGTCAAGTCAGAGAGGAGACTAGGCAACAGTGAAAAGAAAACAAGAAGCTCAACGAAAGAGAGAGAGAGGGAGAGCTTGAGAGTTTTTCGAAGGGCCCTCTTTAGCACTGTTGCCTTCCCCGATTTATAGTAGGAGGTGGTATGACCCCACCATCGGTGATGTAGACAACTGGAGAGTTGTCATATCGTCGGAGGTTGTCACGTCGTTGACAAGCTGACAGGTCCTAGGAATTAATTTGCGTCCTTGGCAGGACAGCGCCCCAGGTTTTCTAGCAGGACAATGCCCCCTGGCGTTCGTACGGCGTTTGCTTGATAGGACTGCAGCCCATGCTGCTCATTCGGCATCTAGAAGGGTCTGTAGAGATAGGACGTCAGTTGTCCAAACCGATGGTGAGTCGGCGGTGTCCCACCCGATAGGGAGTCGGTGACGGAGGATCGGCTCTCAGGTGATCAGAGGCGACGTTGGCCCATTAGGCCAATCCGCTCCGGTCGGGCAAGATGGGTAGTCACTGTCGGTGTTGCCCACCATCGGTCAGGCGAAGTCGGTCGGTCCATTCTCATGGATGGTCGGGATCGGGACCCGTAGTCGAGTTGGCGTCGAGGACGGGTCGGCGCTGGTGAGTCGGCAATAGGATCGATCGGTATATCCCAACAGTTACAATTCTTCTTGCATTTTCATCACTTTTCTTTGTAGAACAATCATAACCATTTTCATCTCTTTTCTTGGTAGAATAACCATAACGATACAAAGTATTAATGACTGTACGTTTACCCTGATTCATAAGGACCTATGGAGGTGTGTGTTTAGTCCCACATTGTTTACAAATTAGATAGACGTTGGATACCCCAAGAAACCCAAATAATGAGATCTTGGGCCGTTATCTAAATGAGAGGTTACTGATCTTGTCCCAAGAATTGACCTCCTATTATCTAAATGAGAGGTTGTGTTTCGCCCCTCTAATGTGGTTTACAAGAATACTTGAACACCATCTTGCTGATGTACCAAAAAGAAAAAAGACCACCTTGTACGTGTTGCAATCAAATTGTGCTTTGGAAGCAGATGATTGTAATGTTAAATTGTCCGGGTAACACTTGTTCGAGAGCTCAATTCAAGTTGATTGAGTCGATTACCAGAATACAACTATATTTGATAATAAGTGAAACCTATAATGCCAATCTGCATGTCAAAACTTGCCGACCGAACCAAAACAGATTATTACAAAACTATGGAACAAAATTCAGAACCAACCCTTGTATCATTAGAGAGAGGGAAAGAGAACATAAACCTCTTGATTAACCTTGGATTGTCAACTGGTGAGAGATCATGTTAAACAATAGATCAAGGAGTTGTTCATGCATCAACAAACCCCTCAATTTGCCGATCATAAAAAGGTTCATGATGACACATATGTTAAATTACACAAGGTGGATGAATCCTACATGTAATTAGTACACTACCAAACATCTTCTGTACAACTCTAATCATGGCTCTGTAAATCAACATAATATTGATGTTCATAAAAATTGATACCACAAGTTTAGTCTATCTACATTACATCATTAAGTCTATGCATCATCAAAAGATATATGTATTACTGGTTTATAATGTGCATCAAGATAAAGTGTGTATCAGCATGATGAATATCTGTATAATAATAAAAATATCACAACATCCTCCATGACTCCTTCCTCCACTCTAATTTTCTTGTTCTCATCCATCAACCTCATTCTAATTCGCTGCTTCACTGAACCATGCTGCAAAGAAAAGCATGAAACATATGCAAAAGCTGACCTAGACTTGGTATTACATGAGTCAAGATGCTGTAAGGTTCTCTTTTATAATTTTAGCCATTCAAGTACTTTAAAGTACCCGAGTATGGATACGACTTATAGCATTTGAAACAATAAGATCATAATGCTATGTAGGAATGGATTGGTGACAATGTCTGCCACAAAGTTGGGCACTCAATTGGTTGATTTGTTTTTCTTGCAGTAAGTGTGGGTGACTTAGGCTTTGAGAGGAAGAAGATATCCAGTAACATGTAGGATACCAATCAGTGATGAGCGAAGCATAGCTCTTGATTCAATCGACAATCTTAGAGGAATCTTCCTCAAGCCACATGCATTAATCTAGAGATGTTCAATTGCAAAAGTAACAGCCTCTTTAGCAGTTCGCAGCTCTGCTAATGACAGATTTTTATGGATGACCAGCATGGCAAAATTTACGCCCATCCATGTCATTTGACCATGATTATACCTTTCACACGATAGAAGGGTTTACCTTTGTTCACACAAATCCATTATTATATTATGTAATAATAATTTGGCAATGATCGTATGTCAAGCTATGAATTTTTGGCCACAACAATCGTGCTAGAAAAAGGGGATCATTCTCTATAGATTGTGGAGTTTTTTCCATTTTAATATTGGTCCGTAAGAGTATACACTGACACGATCTAATAAAAGTACATAAATTTTTTTTATTAAAAATTATGTTATGATATAAAAAATAAAATATTATTAATTTCATATTGATCGTTAGTTAAAAAAAAAATTTTGATTTATATAAAAAAAAATATCTATCTTTTCTATGGGTTGTAGATCGTAGATCAGAGCAGACGATACTCACTTATTGTATAAGATACGATCCAATGACGGAGGTTGCAGAAGAAGATCAATCCAGCTTCCCCACGGAGGATACAACCCGAATCGATGTCATAAGCGTAAAAATTGGACTGAGCAAGTGCAAGCCCTCCCTAAATTACATATCCCAGTGTCGCCGTGCGAAGCGTCACCCACATCCCCGGCGAGCCAAAAGATTTCCGGACCAAGAAAACAATGCTCCTTCGCCTCCGAAACCTCAAGCCATCCCCAACCCATCTCCAATCCCTCTCCTTCCTCGTCTCCACGAAAATCCTAAACCCTAAACCCTTCTCCTCCTCCTCCCATCCCCACTCTGACGCCGGCCCCCCCGAGTGGACCGACGAGATCCTCTACCTCGACGAGTCCGGAGGGGTCATCGGCTCCGGCCGTGGCCTCCGCCCCGCCGAACCTGGCCGCGACGACCACATCCTCGCTGGCGGACTCCGCCGCCCACTCCCACGCTCCGCCGCCGTCTCCAAGCTCGTCGAGCTCGCCCGCCGCTGGCGCTGGGGCCCCGACCTCGACGCCCACCTGGACCGCCTCCCCTTCCCCCCTGACCCCTCCCTCCTCGACTCCGCTCTCGCCGCCCTCCCCGCCGCCGACCCAGAGCCCTCACTCTCCCTCTTCCGCTGGGCGCGCCGCCAGCCCTGGTTCTCCCCCTCCGACGCCACCTACTCCCTCCTCCTCCACCGCCTCGCCGCCGCCTCCGACCTCGACGCCGTCCTATCCCTCTTCGACGATGTTCTCACAGCTACCACCTTTAGCGGTGGAGAGCTCACGCCGGCCTCCTTCTCCTCTTCCCTCAACCTGGTCATCCAGTATTTGTGCCGGGCGTCGAAGCTCGAGGTCGCCTTTTGTTGCTTCAAGAAGCTCCGGGACCTTGGCTTTAAGGAGATCACCACCCAGACCTACAATTCCCTCATAACCCTCTTCTTGAGCAAGGGATTGCCCTATAAGGCCTTCGAGATCTATGAATCCATGGAGGCCAGCGGGTGCTCCCTCGATGCCTCCACCTATGATTTGATGGTGCCTTCCCTTGCCAGGTCCGGCCGGCTCGATGCCGCCCTCCGTCTGTTCGAAGAAATGAAGACAAGAGATGGTGGCGGCCGGCCAGGGTTCAGCATTTACCTTGCGCTGGTGGACTCGATGGGGAAGGCCGGGAGGCTGGATGCTGCCATGAGGGTGTATCGGGAGATGCAGATGGCCGGGTACAAGCCGTCCATCACGTTGTACGTTTCGATGATTGAATCTTTGGTGAAGTCTGGGAAGCTTGATGCTGGTGTAAAGATTTGGGATGAGATGAAGGCGGCTGGGTTTCGTCCAAATTTTGGTCTTTATACCATGATGGTGGAGGCACAGGCGAGGTCAGGGAGGTTAAGTGCTGCCGCCACCCTTTTTGGTGATATGGAGAAGGCTGGGTTCCTCCCGTCGCCATCCACTTATGCTTGCCTCATCGAGATGCAGTCTGCTGCTAGCCAGGTGGATCCAGCGATGCGGCTTTACAATTCGATGAGCAATGCTGGCCTCCGGCCTGGGTTAAGTACCTTCACCTCGCTGCTGACTGTTGTTGCTAAAAAAAAGCTTTTGGATTTGGCTGCTAAGATCCTGCTCGAGATGAAGTCTGTTGGCTTTTCTGTGGATGTGAATGCAAGTGATGTGCTGATGATTTATATCAAGGATGGGTCGATGGATCTGGCATTGAGGTGGCTGCGATTCATGGGTTCAGCTGGAATTAGGACTAACAGTTTTATCATCAGGCAGCTTTTTGAGTCTTGCATGAAGGCTGGGCTTTATGAGTCTGCCCGGCCATTGGTTGAGACATATGTAGGATCAGCAGCAAAGGTTGATTTGATACTCTACACTTCGATTCTCGCCCATTTGGTGCGCTGCCAGGATGAGAAGAATGAGCGAGCTATAATGGACATTATGAGTGCCACGAAGCACAAAGCTCATGAGTTCATGTGTGGGCTGTTCACCGGACCAGAGCAGAGGGGGAAGCCCGTGTTGTCATTTGTGAGGGAGTTCTTTCAGGGAATTGATTATGAGGTGGAGGAGGGTGCTGCTAGATACTTTGTGAATGTGCTTCTAAATTATTTAGTGCTGATGGGCCAGATGAATAGGGCAAGATGTGTTTGGAAGGTGGCCTATGAGAATAAGTTGTTTCCAAAGGCAATTGTGTTCGACCAGCACATTGCATGGTCTTTGGATGTTCGGAACCTGTCGGTGGGGGCTGCACTGGTGGCTGCAGTACACACACTGCACAGGTTTAGGAAGAGGATGTTGTACTATGGAGTGGTTCCCCGGCGCATCAAATTGGTCACAGGGTCTACACTTAAGATTGTTGTGGCGCAAATGCTTGAATCAGTGGAGTCTCCATTCGAGGTAAGCAAGGTTGTGCTGAGGGCACCAGGGGATTCAGTGGTGGAGTGGTTCAAGAAGCCCATAGTCCAGCAGTTCTTGTTAAATGAAATACCCTCAAAAGCAGATGTTCTGATGCACAAACTTAATGTTCTTTTCCCAAGCTCTGCGCCAGAGGTTCGATCACTTTCTCCTCCAAAGGCATTGGCCATGTCAAGGTGAATATGTATTATATTTTTCAATTCCTTTGATTATATTCATTTGGAATGCAAGGAAAATTAACAAACAGTTCAGTCTTGTTTGTGATACATTCACTAACTGTATGTATGTAAAACACAATATTTTCCAAATGTGCTCATGATAGAAGAATTATTGTTTATGCCCAGTTCTCTTAGGGTTCATAACCGTCAGCATGCAATTAACATAGCATGTTACAAGTGCAGGATTTTTTTTTTTCTTTCTTTCTTTCTTTCACATTTGCTATTCGGTCGAACCTTTGATAGCTACAGCTGGAGGAAAATAGGAAAACCCAGTTTAACATGTGTTATTGAAACAAAGAATGAATCACTTTCTTATAAATTCTTTATTCTGTTGTAGATTGTAAAATGATTGTAACATATGGGTTTCATTTAAAAAACTGTCTCTGGTACTTGATAGTCTATTTTATTTCATGATATTTTCTTTGGTTCAGTGTACTGTTGGAAGGGTCTTCTGAAATCTAGCAGTTGGAGAAGCTTTCTTTTTCAATCTGTAGAATTATTAGATATCGATCTGTTTACAGTTTCAGAATCTTTTTGATCTTCTCAAGGAAGTTTATTGATAACTTGACCTTCTACTCATCCTCATCCTCGGGTTATTATTATGTTTATATGGCCTGTCCAGTCTGTTGTAAACATATTATTTATCCTTGCCAGTGCCCTTGAGCAAGCGTGGGTTTTCACTCACAATATTTGTCTTGCTCCTCTCTCAAGCAAGTTGGACTAAGCTTTTAGGTGTCATTTTGCCCTTATTCATTCAAATGTAACCCTTTGACCGTATTCAGATGCCTCGCCCCTTCCATTATCCTGTCATCCTTGTCTCCTTGACCTCCTTTAGGGTATTTAGATCTTCATCTTCCCATTAGTGGTGTGTTCGTCATGGGCTTCTGTAGATGAAGGATCACAAGGGACCCATTGATTTCTGATCCTTGCCATCATCATGAAGTTCCGTTTTGTAAACAATCTCTATTATATGCTCTTTCTGTCTTTCACACCTTTAGCCTTATGATCATGGTCGTTCCCATGTTCCTCAAACGTCCCTACTTCTAAAGTTACCCTCCTTATGTTCGTGCACTTATGTTCTCGTAAATTACTAATTCTTGTGTCATTAGCAGTTGGAGTTGATTGCTTACAAGAAATTGGCGTCCAACATCTTTACTGCATGTGAAAGATGAGAGCAAGAATGGCCGAACTGTCATGAACCACCCTATTTGGGTGCACCAACCTGAACCGATTGGTTATGGGACAAAACAGCCCCTTGGTTTGGTTCAGGCTTTATAAAGTTTGGTTCAGCACATCTCCTCATTAGCTCATCTTGAAGCTTCTGGCTCATCTCTATTTGCACCCTCTTTTGAAGCTTTCAGCTCATCTCCTTATTGCCTTCCTGTCTCACCTTGCTGTTCTCTCCTCCAATGCTTCATCAGCCACCACCACTGCCACTTTCATAGTGACCTTAGCCATGGCAGAACCTGTCGCTACTGCCTAGAGTCTAGGCCTCATAGATGGTGATGCTCCTCCCATCTAGTTTTTGCTTGTTCATCCCCTTAATGGCATCCCTCATCAAGGGTTCATTCTTCAAGGTCATGAATTCGAAGCCCCTCGAACTTCCTATCTCCTGGCTAATGATGATGTGCACCAAAAAAATAACTAAAAACCATCATATCTGAGATTAAAAACAATATACTAAATGCTTAGATTCAAGGATGTTTCTTGGTTGGATCGAGGGATTGGGACCTTGGATCCAAGGATCTTGCCATCCTCTTGAGGGAGGCATTGTCCATGGCCCAGGAAAGCTAATCTCTCTCTCTCTCTCTCTCTCTCTCTCTCTCTCTATATATATATATATATATATATATATATCATCTTCTCTCTCTTCCTCCCCCTTCCGCTAGTTTGACTGCTTGTTCCTGAAGGTTGTGAATTTCTTAGCCCTTTGACCTCTTCATCTCCTGATCGATGATCATTAGACCAAAAAATAATCAAAAGTGGTCAAATTTGAGATCAGTAAACATAAAAAGCTTAGATTTGAGGATCTTTCTATGTTAGATTGAGGGATCGGGACATTGAATTCAAGGATCTCGTAGAATTGGCTGAAATCCCTCTCAAGTGAGGCATCTTCCATGGCCCAGGTGAGTTGAGTTGCTCTGTCCCCCCCTCCCCTCCTCATCCTCTACCCGTAGTTTCAATATGTATTGGATTGGTACGATACGTACTGGTACCATACTGAATAAATCTTCAGTTGGTACAATCCCTGATATTGATTCGGCGGGCCTTGGATAGGAACAATGAACTTCACTGAGGTATCCCTCAACGAATCCATTGGCCTGAATATTTTGAGATTCAAGAAAAAACATGTTAGTTTTGTTGATGATAATTGTAATTCTATTAAATTGCAATATGTTTAGTAACGAGGCAAAACAAATTTTTGTGAGTATTTCTTTATGCAGTATATCTGTTGTTATAAACATATCAGAAAGTGTTTCAATCTTTTTATATAAGAAGATTGGTAGATTTTAAGAGCTCATGTAAAATCTAGGTACTTTATGTTCCTTTCTGTTGTGGGATGGTAAATAAGCTCTTTGGGAATTGGTTCAAGGTTTCAAATGACCAGGACAACAAGAAACGTCGTGAGCTAGAAATTAGCTAGCATGCAGAAAATAACAGAAAATATATGTTAAAACTGTTGCACTATTGCTTCTACAAGATAAGCTACCAAAGTTACATAGAAGCGGCCCAGAAAGAAATTTTTCACTTGACATTGTAATATCTCCTCCAGACTAGCTGTCTGCGCACATGAAGAACCTGATTTTGTGCCGATTTCTCTGTTATTGTTTTCCTCCTGGATCTGATTTCTGATGCTCTAGGCTAGGATCAAGTTGGCTTAGATGGGTAAATAGGGTGATTTGGTGGTGGCTTAATATTTTAAGTTTGAAGGTAAATATTTAGGCCAGTTAGAGGTTGTATGAGAAAGGTGTTTGCTAACCAGCAACATGCTGAGAAGATGCTTGTGGCAACTTGGGGATTAGGAAGCAGGTTTCTGGGTGGCTATGGGATTTCAGTGAGACTATGGCAGCAGCAGAAGTAAATGGAACAACAAACAGGCAAAAGAAATGAAGGGAAGATAGAGAAAGAGAAGGTTCTATCTTATGCGGAACTAAGGGTGCATCACACCATATCGTTCTCGCATCGAGAGAAACCAGAGAGCTTTCTTCATTCCTTTGTTCATGCCACTATAGAAGTGGAGTGCATGCCTGTGTGTGGAATAGAAGTGATAAAGACAACACCTTTTTTCGTAAGAATGATTACTTCCTATCTTTGTCTCCATCCCAAATAAAGCTCTCATCCTCATCAATTGGTTTCAAAGGTAAAGTTAATCACAACTAACTAGATTAAAACTAAAATTTCGAATTTAGTAATCAAATTCAAATAAACGCAAACTATCATCAGTGTTGTGCGAAAATAATCTGTAGCAGGGATGATGATTAGGATGGGACAATGTAATGTAAATAAATCCTAGTTGTATCACATGCTATCAAACCACAGGACTGGTCGGATAGCGTTTGCTTTGTGTGCAAACTTAAAATCCTCTATCCAGATCTCCATCGTTTTCCCTTTCCTCCCTTTTTCCACTGCAGAGATATAACCACATCGATTATGTACAATTTAATGCCAAATGTAATGTGCTGTTAGTCAACCCTCATATAAAGGTTGCTTTCCCTCCTAACTTCACCACGAGGCAATGCATCTGCCATTTGAATCATCTGATTTCTAGGACCATTGATAGAAAAACATGAAGCAGATGTTGCCCTTTGAAGCATGTGAAACAAGTATTGCTTTTTTCTGCAACATTTTGTTTGGGAATATCATTTCATTAGAATGGTCTTCCACATATGGAACATATAATATGGTACCAAGACTAGTTTGCTTACCACCTGCTTATTAACCTAGCATAAGTTTTTAACCTAATATGTCACCCAACAGGGCATCATCTAAACCTTAGATCATCATTCTCGACGCATCTGTTTTTATGGGACAGTGTTAACCAGCACTCTTGCCTACAAATTCGAGCACATTCCATTGTGCTAACCATTGAAATACTTCCCATGGACACCTGGGTTTACCCATAAGCGCTAAGATGGAAGTGTATTAAAGATTACGCTTTGTATTACTTCCTGTACCTTCATGCCTCTTTAGTTGTCTTATATCCTGTGTTTGTCATTCCAATGAATTGAAGTTGGTTGGTCACTGCCCAGAACTGTATTGTAACGAACTAGGGTTGCATTTGGTACATCATCAGATAATTTTGGAAGATAATATAGATTGTCTTCAAGATAAATCATCATCATTAAATTATTGATTATCATATTTAATGCATGCAGATAATATTGTAGTAAAATTACTGAAAATCTTGATTGATATATTTGATACGACAATCAGATTATCAATGATATGAAATCAAATTTTCAAAATACACTTAAATCAAATCATTATGTACTTGCTACAAATAAAGACCGCAATGGCCCTCGTCTGATTCAACGATGATGTGTACACGAAAGTAAATCTCACATCTTGAATACGGCTAAAGTCTTAATCTGGCACTCCCCCTTGGAGGTCAACTCCGTTGTTGGTGACTGTCTGCCAACCAGATCCGACTGCAAACCAGTCTCGTACTCGTCATGGGCATTAAGGAGCATCTCTGTGGCCCAATTTATGAGGCCTTCGAACGAGATCACAGACGTAGGTAGAGACGGGGGCAGAAGGATGTTACTAGGCCCCAGACCCAAATAGAGAGGCTAAGGTGCGGGGTGCTAGCGATGGAGAATTGGAGGGAGAGTGGAGAGGCAACAGCGTAGTATGGGAGGATCTCAGGCTTGTGCTCGAGGATCTTCTCCTTGAAGGTCTTAAAGTTCATGAGGAGCCCGCGCTCTCTTCATCTCCTCGCTATTGTCATCGTCTCCGCGGTTGTGGGAGGAATTGGAGGAGTCCATTGGGATGAGGGGAGGGTCCCAGACTCGAACAGAAGGGCCAAGAAGGTGTGGGGTGTCAACAACGGAGAGCTGGGGAGAGAGTGGAGAGGTAGCGGCACGGCATAGGACTTTGGGCTCTTGCTTAAAGACCTTTTCTTTGGAGGTCTTGGAGTTTGTAAGGAGCCTGCACTCCTCTTCATCGTTGTCGCCATCGTCACCATCTCTACGGCCGTGGAAAGAGCCCATTGGAGGGGGGAGGGAGAGGCAACGGCAGGGCTAGCTTTTATCGATGGTGCCACCGCGGTTGAAGAGATAGATTTTATGTGATTTTTTGAGAGGTATTTTTTTTTTTTTTTTTTTTGTAATATTGTCAAAGAAGTGGTAATCTGAATAGCCACTCCTCCCCAAGACTGTAAATTGCCTTCTGGGAGGCAATATAGATTGTCAAGGCATTTTGAATTGCCATCCAAAAGGTATACCACACAGCAATCTGATGGGTCCATTTTAAATTGCCGGCAACTTGGATAGATTGCTAGCTATCAAATGCAACCTAAGTGCATCCTTTATGCATGATTAGCTATGCTACCCCTTTTTCCAACCTCATGATACACAAGTCAAGAAATTATGCTCTAAAGCTTTTCTTCCCTTGCTTTTCTTACCGAAACATCCATAGTTTGATGGCATCGTGCTTGTCATTTGTCAATTTGTTCTTTGGCTTGCACATATCCTGTGTAAGACCTTCAACCTAATCTGCTTGCACATATTCTCTTCCCTTCTGTAGAACATACATGGCCCAATATGATGAGATTTATTGACGAGATATCTGGTTATCTCTATTTTCTTTCTCCACGCTCTTCTATTTTCTTCAGTTTCTTGTTGATTGCCCTCATTTTAGGGCTTTACTGATATCTCCCAAGATGCAAATTTATTCATGGTGCTGGATATTTTAAGTGTTGACATAGAAATCTTAAATCTGGAATCAACTTAAATTATAGGGTATTGCAGGATGCGAGATCTAGGATGTCACCATATCGGGAAGATTTGGCTATAATATCAGTCCAAAAGGCTAATGCTGAGATGGTCTGTCAGGAAATACCTTATGATAACCATGTCATTACTAGGTATCGATGCAAAGCTAATAGTTACCAGCTAGTCTAAATGAAGACGAATTCGTGCCATTTAAAAGTTCAAGTTATATGAAAAAGCGAAAAAGATGATTCTGTGGAAATAGAGGTGTTATGAGTTTTCAAGAAACTGAAGTTCACTATGTTGCAGAAATTTGGCTACTTTGTCCAAGGATCAACCATGAACGAAGAATTTTGCAATGAATCATATTCAATATCCTTCTTCATATGAAGGCAAAATATATCTTCCTCTTGAAGCATAGAGATATGGATGATAGGCTACGTCAAGGTGTCACTTGATATATATATATATATATATGCTTGAATTTCTGAAAACAGCACCATCTAGAGTGCTGTGCGATCACCGTATGCCTGTAATAATTGAAGGATGGTTCTATAAAACATTAATAGAGCAACCAACATTGTACTGTTTCGAAGACAAATAATTTTGTCTGTGCATGATGCGCACAGGATATTAGAATCTTGAGATGGAAGGCGAAACTGGGAAGGGCATAAATAAATAGAAGAATTAAAACTCAATAACAAGATATAAATTCAGTTGAAATGGTTCAGCTATACATGAAGTGAAAGCTAGATGTTTCCTGTCAGCTTGGATTAGTTTTGGATTGGATGTGTATAAGGCAAGGGAAAGTAGACTAGATTTTATTTATATAGATTAATTTTTATATTCATATTCATCTAAATATAGGTAAAAATTTAAGTATGCAACTAACATTCGTATTTGATAAGAGTATGGTTAGATAGTCATCCAATTCATATATGAATTTCTTGTTCTGTTAGTAACTCTATTTAAATTTATGATATTCAGAAATTTTTAAGAGAAATAATTGATTATATCGATGTTGTATTAACTTAATTTAACTTCTAATTAGTGATACACACACAATTAATCGTTCTTTTTATCTATAGAGATTTTTTGTGACTTGGTTTTTTTAGATATGGGACATGTTAAATTCCATAGCTTCAATTTTAAAAAGGTTATTGGGTTGAAATACTAGAATTTTGATGTGATGTTGGTCCTTTTTTTCCAATCCAATTTCAAAACAGTACTCTTTTGTTTGGAAAACATATAGTACTCAATTTTTTTAATTATTCGGACAAAATAGTCTGTATCATCCAACTAATCATTAATTTGGTTGGTCAAACTACATTCATCATTTAACAGATGACAATCAAATAAATGAGTTATTAGTTGAATAATTGGGATTATTTTGTCCCAGTAACCAATAGTAAGGTGCTACATCGTTGTCTGGGAAGAAGAAGAATTATTTTTTATCAGGTTTAGAGAAGGACTAACTTGTCAAAATTTCTTAAAACAAAATTTAACACCAGTAGAAATAATTTCAAAATAATTGTCATTATA
This sequence comes from Elaeis guineensis, assembly GCF_000442705.2. NCBI lineage: Eukaryota > Viridiplantae > Streptophyta > Magnoliopsida > Arecales > Arecaceae > Elaeis > Elaeis guineensis. Next base: position 174,956,468 of record NC_025993.2, on the reverse strand, counting down.
TGTGTACATTTGGCTGTCTATCGCCCTCAAGTTCTTAAATAACTGGATGGTCAAAATATTCCTCAGTCCATCCTCTTACCGTCCTACTACCACGGATCGCACAAGTATTTTTTTATGTTGAAACGATTAGCATAACGGTAAACTTTTGCCTTAAAATTTATCATTTGAATACTAATATTACCCGAATGAGTTGGCCAAGGCTGTCTTCTTCTTCTTGTTTTTTTTTTCCCCCCTCTTGTCGGTGAGGAAGCTTTGTGCTCTTGTTAGAGCACAAGTCCAGGTCTTGAACAGGTGTAACCATCTGATAGCTTGGATAATTTCCAAGTAAAAGAATCTTATTTTTCCGTCCTATCCCAGACCCAACTCCTTGCTTTTTCTTTTTTGTCTTTTTAGTAATTAATCCTTGCTTTTCTCTGCTGGTGCTCAATGCCATGCCAATGCGACGACCTACTTTAAATCAACAAGATGCCTTCCCTTGGCCAGTTGAAACACTCTTCAAGTCACCTGTAATTTTTCTACCAAAAAAAAAGTTACCTGTAATTTAGATAAAAAATTCCGTCAAAATGGTCTTCTGGACCGACAGCATTTAGAGTTATTTGTCATTATGACACCTGAGGGAAATACTTAATTTGTCATTATTTTGTCGTTTTCTCATTCCTAAACCAAGCGTAGCCTAAAGTTAAAGAATCTGAACTGAAATCCAACCTCAACTAGAATATCTCTCCTAAAGCCGGATAAGGCCTGGTCTTGGTGACAGGTTAATTTTTGCCACCCCAACATGTGCATCTTGTACGTACTTGTATTCTTGAATAAGTTATATGTCAGATTTGTAGCTAAATCAAATGATGATGTAGAGAACAAACACACTGGAAGTTGATACAAGCCATGCAAGGTTTAGGTTGTTTCTCATGCACAAGACCCAGCCCATGCGACGATCGGGTTGGGTTGGCCATGACATGAGTGAGAAAGTGGAACCCATGGGCTGCGAGAAGGGTGGGGTGCGGCCAAGTCTCAAAAGAGCCGTAAAAGGGTTTGCGAGGAGGAAGTCAAGTGAGACTAGATGATAGACAGGACGTCCATTTATTACATCCTTGTAGCTGACACCAACGCAAACGCATCGAATCACGAGCCCCCAAAACCATAAAACAAGCCATAAAGAAAGCGGCAAAGCGGAGGGAGCAGAGCCCTAGCTTGGCAAATATAGCAACAAAGAGGTGTAACCAAGAAAAAGGTGACTCAAGATAAAATTAGCAAAAAAGAAAAGAAAAAAAAAAAAAAAAACATCCATCCATCCATCCATTCAAAAAGCTAGCTTTTGAACCAAAACAAGTCTCTCTCTCTCTCTCTCTCTCTTCCACTGTCCTCTGACCACTCTTCACGCCAAAGCAGCAGTGCCCCATCAACCCTCCAGCACAGGATTGGACGTATGAACCCAGTCTCTGTACTATTATCTACCACTATTTTTCGTTAAGAGAACCCCCACTCCCACGGCTGTCATGATCCGCTGCCCGGTTCCCAACAGCACAAACCCTGTGCAGGGCCAACAAAAACCAAGGTTTTGATAAGTGGTCGCCGGGGATCCACGAACAAGGTTGACAAATTCATGTAGAGCTAGCATTGTTGAGCATTAGGATGGAACTAGGCAGGTATCGCTTTTGTTGCTTTGTCCAACGTAGCCTTGTAGGAAAACTTTTGGGGTGACTTATAACAACCATTATTAGGCCATATTTTATAAGGAGGTAGCTAGAGAAGATGGCTGAAATAGCTGATTCGCCCAATAAAATCACTGTTGTTACTCATACTATATGTTTCTTAGATCAACATATCCTTAGACAATTTGTTTAGAGAATAACCAATGGCTATATATCTTACTGCATGTGAAAGGTGTTATAATTTATAATATATATTCCGTAACTCCCACTACACACACGCAGAGTATTACTGGAGGTACATCACATATAATGCAGCTGGCTGTTATCATTCTGAACTATGGTTTTTCCCACATATATAACAGACTTAATACTAGAATGTCACCTTATTTAGCTAAAAGTTCTATTGACATATTGTTACAATATTGTTTTTTAACTGATTTAGGACAAACCGATATTAGCCTTGCAATGCAAGATGAAACAAGAGCATCCCGCGTCCATTTCTGCATAGCTCAACTAGTATCTTTTGAGATATATAAAGAGCAAAGACAAGTGATTTTTCATAAAAAAGTAAGAGCCAGATAGGGTCTGCAACCATTAATTTTATGAGGCATTTCTTTATCTATATTCATGTACAAGGCAAGTACCCAAACTTTAACTCCACTTTGGCGGTCTGTTTTGATGGCAATTCAACCCCATCAAATGCACTCTCCATGGGACCTTCGTAGAAAGAACTGGAAATTATAGGAGACTCTAAATGATTACTTTCGGACAAGGAGGATTCAGATCCTAAATATTATATCAAGAATCTTGCAAGAGAAGCTCCATCAACTTCCAATAATCGCTAATCTCCCAGATCTTGTTGGAATACCTAAAACTTATGCATTATTATGAGGCATGCAGTATGCGGTGCATGAGAAAAATAGCCACTGGGCACCCAGGTTGTAGCTAAAGAGAGAACGAGAATGCTTGACGGTAGATGGTCATGACTGAGGTCATTCCAACCATTTACAACCGCCATTGCGGAATAGAACACGTGTATCGAGTGGGCTCCACAGCAGGATCTCCATTGCATGATCTAAACGCAAAATATTTTCATCATTATCTGGCTCTCTGCTGTTGGGAGCTGAACACTGCACATCCTCGGTCTCATTAGGGTTCCCACTTCATACATGTCGCCCCTCCTCTTTTCTCTTTCTTTTTTTGATCCTCTTTCGAGTTGGTTTTTCACGTTGTGTACAAAGCCAGCAGTTCGTACGCTCCGCCACCTTCACTGCCACTGTTCTCCTGTCCCTTAATGCGTCCTTCTCCCCTTCCCTCCTCTCTCACAGCTGCTGGAGATGTCCAAAGATGTAGACAGATACATGGGAAACACAACACAACAGCAACAACAACAACAAAGCACGGCTGGTCTCCAACTCCTTTACTTCCTCTCTTCTTCTCCTCCTTATTATAACAACACCACCAACAGCTGCAACAACAACCTACGTGAGGAACCCTTCTCCAAATGCACCACTACTACAACCACCACTGACGACCCTGAGCTAATGGACCAAGCCTTTGCCACCACCTCTATGACCGCCACCTCCTCCACCGCCTCCGGCGTCCCCATGGACAGCCGCATCTGGAGGCACCTCCCGCAAGGCCTCATCGACCGAGTCCTCACCTTCCTTCCGCCGCCGGCGTTCTTCCGCTTCCGCTCCGTCTGCAAGCGCTGGTACTCACTCCTCTTTTCCGACAGCTTTCTTGAAGCCCACCTCCGCCTCTCCCCCGGCCTCCCTTGGCTCGCTTTCTTCCTCCTTCCCCCCCGTCCCCCACTCCTTTACTCCCCCTCAGCCGCCGGGCCCCCTCCTCCCCCCGCTGCTCTCCTCCTCCTCGATCCCGCCACCCCCGCCTGGTTCCGAATCCCCCTCTCCCCCCTCCTCCCCCGTGGCTTTTCTCCCGCCGCCTCCTCTGCCGGTCTCCTCTGCTTCCTCTCCGATGACCCCGGCGCCAAGTCCCTCCTCCTCCTCAACCCACTGTCCAAGCTCTCCTCCCACCTCCCCCCCTCGCCCACCCCCCGCCTCTTCCCCTCCGTCGGCCTCGCCGCCGGCCCCTCCTCCCTCTCCGTCGTCCTCGCCGGGGACGATCTCATATCACCCTTTGCCGTCAAGAACCTCACCGCCGAGTGCTTTCATGCGGACGGCGCCACTGGCTTCTATTCCCCTTGGGCCACCGCCAGTGCCCTCCCTCGGCTGTGCAACATCGACCCCGGCCGCATGGCCTTCGCCGCAGGCCGCTTCTACTGCATGAGCTGCGGTCCCTTCGCCGTGCTGGCCTACGACGTCGCCTCCAACGCCTGGTGCAAGATCCAGCCCCCCATGCGCCGCTTCCTTCGCTCACCGAGCCTCGCCGAGTGCGGCGGCCGCGTCCTCCTCGTAGCTGCCGTCGAAAAGAGCAGGCTCAGCGTGCCTCGCAGCGTCCGTCTCTGGGCACTGCAGCCGTGCGGCCGCGCCTGGGCCGAGGTCGAGCGGATGCCGCAAGAGGTCTACGTGCGGTTCAGCGAGGCAGAAGCTGGCCGGGGTTTCGAGTGCGTCGGGAACGCCGAATTCATGGCCATCACCATTAAAGGTTCTACCGACGTCCTGCTGTTTGATTTCTATCGCAAGGAATGGCGGTGGGCGCCACCGTGCCCGTTCATACGCGGCGCCGCCGGTGGAGGCCTTCGAGGATTCGCATACGAGCCCCGCCTCGCAACACCTGCCATCGGCCTCCTCGACTCATCTTCATCCATGCCCTTCCAGGGTTTCAATGGCTAGCCAGTATGAGCACCAGTAGTTTGTTGTTTAATCATTAAGTTGCTAGCTCTGGGTTAGCATGCAGTTTATCAGTAGGTACTATTAGGTTTCCATGGCCAATAGACTACTAGTATGAGTACGTAGTAGTTTGATGTCTTCTAAGTCAGCCACTAGGTTAATCAGTTTCTCTACTCTTATCTATCCATGCTTTTCCAGGGTTTCGATCGAAGACATATATAGTTGTTTGTTATCATGAAGGTGCTTCCAAGGTTTCAATGCCCAGTAGCAGTGGTATTAGTTTTCTGAAGAAGAGCCGCAGTAGTGGCATGGTTGTTGTTGCAGTAGGACTCATGGGCTTTGGAAGTGTGGGTGTTGTATGATTGTTGATGGTTTATGGCAGTAGGGTTTGTTGTCGATGTTTGCCTTTTTGATAGCAACGGGGCAGGCAAGGTGTGGTAGGGATTGGGCGCATGTTTGTATGAAGCTAGCTATGGTTTTCTACTATTGGAACTATGGGTCCTATTGGGATATCCTTCTCTTTTGTTTTGGTGCACTTTATGTATGGTGGCACACCTGGCTGCAGTTTGGTACATGGGGGTTCTCTTTAGATGGGAAAAGGGAAGAATCTCACAGTCACATGCATGAGAAAGAGTGTGACATGGGAATAGTCCTTGACTAAACCTAGCAGTGGAGCAGAACCTTCTGACTGTTTGGATTCGGGCTGACACACGAGAGAGAGAGAGAGAGAGAGAGAGAGAGAGAGGAGCGAAATGAATTAACCCTAGAGATCAGTTACGCTCATCAACTCGGCTTGTCATCGATGGCTTTGGCCCAACACGAGCTCTTTGAACTCTGGGACTCGAATTTACCTGCCACATCTATGAGAAATAAATAATCAATGCTGAAGCATAAATTGAATGGAAGTATAAAAACTTCTGGGTGTTCATATCAGCAGCATTCTCCATGCATGCTGCCCGAAGCCCAACAAAAAGCTGCTTTATATTTAAAAGGTAGAATGCCGGAAGTATCTCTAAATGAACCCATTTCTGCATGAAAATAACGGAAGATACCACTTTTTATTTTAATCTATATTTCGATCGATCAGTAAATAGTCTTTAGAAATGGAGAAACAAGTTAGAAGCATAATTTTTAGATTGAAGGTAAACATATGTTTTCATTTAATGTTCCACAATAAAGAACGTGGCAGATCATTAATGAAGCCAGGAAAACGTCGAACAGTCAATCAAATATTATCCTTACCGTGGGTGCGAGGCTCCAAGATAAAAACAGCAGCCGAATACCACGGTGGATTTTCCCATTTTATTTTCTAAAACAAGGAAGCCTGCATGCCAATCATTCATTTAGGCCGCAGCATCGGCACTAGTTCTAACATTAGATAACACTAATTATGTCCAAATAGGCATATGTTTGTACCTTGATGTATTCTTTCCTCTCTCATGCATGTAAGCTAGCTAGTCAGCTACAAAATATTTCCCTCCATCTATAAACGGGGAACCTTTTCTATTCACACGTAAGTTCCCCACGTCAAAATACAAAGGCGACACAAGCAAGATCTCTCTAGTTATAAGACTATCTACAGGCGAGATATATATACCGAAGATGGCAGCCTATTTATGTGGATCCAGTTAGCTAGACCTGGGAGTCAACTTGAGCTGTAAGAGTGCACAATCTCCAATGGATCACCAATATATCACCTGATAAGCAATCATGACCAGTGGGCACCGGGGGCCACGTTGCATAGCGTGACTTGGTGGGTCATTGCTCAAACTGGGCCTCATGTGAAACTACTCTTTCCTAACATCAGATCATTGCGGCAACCAAAAAACATCAGATCGTTGCTTCCTAGGTTGATTGGCTGAGAAGCAAAAGGATTTAGTCTATCCCTGCACCAGACTTTCAGTTGTTTTTTTTTTTTTTTTTTTTCCTTCCTTTTTTGATCCATCGAAGAGGTTAGGATCTCGACCACGAACTAATAAACTGGCCACCTAAAGCGTCTGCCTGAGCTAGAGTATTCAAATAAGAAAGGAAATCATGATTAAACAGCAGTCAGTAATAATCATTCTTAGCAGCACACTCAGCTTGCCAATCACCTACTTGATTTGTTTCATGAAAAGCCTGAGATGCATCAAAGCTTCGTAGAGATGAAGACATAACTCCAACATCAATAGAGTGTTAACGAAGAAACTGTGGCCAAGAGGATTTAACTTTCATTAGCTACGATAATATGCTTATATATATATGTTATATGGAATTAATATCCCTGTGTAAAAAAGATCAATGTCTTTACATCAAAAGAATTAAGCAGGATTAATAATTAATGACATGATACATATAAAGAAACTTTCTAGAATTATATATTTAGTTGAAAAAATTAAAGAATGATTTCCATTATATTGGACTGTATGGCTGGTCATATCCGTCGAATTCGGTTGTATGACCGGTCGAAAAATCAAGAAATGATTCATTGTATAGCTGCCCATATCTACTTAATCTAGTGCCCAGAGAATGGAGGTATGATTTCCATCACGGAGCATCATAGATGAAGAATGGTTCATGCCAATGTTATACAGTGATCGATCCAATCTCCATCACCACAGTGGAATCCTCGATGCAAATTGAATTGTCCCTTAACCGTAGATCAGCTACTTGTACACCTTCCCTAGCAGTATTAAGCTCGGTATTCGGCACCAACGTTAGGGAGGAGAAGGTTTACATCACGTTGTCAAAACTCACCCTGGGAAATCTCGGATAACCTAACCAATACCAACCTTTACCATGTCCCTTGAATGACCCATATATCAGAAATAACCTTCACCGCAGTGGGGGCATGCCAGGAGACCAAAATGGACCCAGAGGGGGAAGGTCTCAGAGAATTGAAACGCTTCCGAGTGTACAGAATCCGATGCAAGACTAATTAATTTGTTGTTGGCCATCAAGAAACTGTGGACAAGGGAAGAGGGATTGTCCGTAAAGACTGAAAGGAGATGCCATTAATTACCTGCTGGAAAACACAGGCATTTGTATTGTTCCACGGCTGCCAACTTCGCATAAAGCAAAGGGGTACATCAGCATCGGCTCTTCAGCAGCGCAATAATATCATCAACATATTATAAGTCATGACCAAGCTGTTGCTGTCCTACGCACCACACAGATAACTCCAAACATCCCTTGCAAATGGGCCGTGGATCCAAGTGGGATAAATACTACCACAAAAGTTGGAGGCCACCTCATTTGTATGAATGATTTCTCTGCGAAGCAATACTTCCGCCTGTTCCAACAAATCTTCCACGTGGAAGCTGCAAAAGCATCGGCTTAATTAATTGATGTTACCAGAGCTCCAGTTCTTACTTTCCATCAGAACAGGCGTATTGGTCTGGTGATTTTGGCGACCATGAAAAAACATCGAACAGGAGCAGAATTCCAGAATTCCAATTTTTATCGGATGATAATAAATTCAGAATCCTCATATCGTCTTTCATATGATCCATGCTGACGCACAGTGAAAGATGAGGTATATATAGGAAGACAACTAAGCCATGAATCATAGAACACCTGTGTAGGAGATCGCTTCCCAATTATAATCCACTGAACATTGAATTATTGGACAAACTTGGCACCACAAATGACAAACCTGACGCCAAATCTTCGAAGCAGACTCGGTGTATAACCAATCCAACCATCGAAGTTTATACCTACCATGTGCCTTCCTTCCCCAAGGAGATTGTGGATGCAAGACAAGGTTTCCTGCTGCGTTCACATTTAAATCCATGCGGACTCTTTGTTTGGTACAAAGGAATGGATTGGAGGAAGAACGGATAGAGAGGGATGAAAGAGAGAGAGAGAGAGAAAGAGAGAGGATGGATAGCATATATTTGATGAAATATAGAATAATGGATGAAAATGATTCACTCCTCTATTTAGTAACGAGAGAGAATGGGTGGTATTTATATGATATTTCACTAAACTATCCTTTGATAAAAGATATTAGTATCGTTAATTTATAATATTTATTTATATAAAAAAATATAGTAATATATAAATTTATAATCTTTATAATTTATAATTAAATAAAAGATTATATAAAATATTTAATTATAATTTATTTTACTTATATAATTTATTTTATGAATTAATTATATATGAACTAATTTATTTATAGATTAATTATATAAATAACTAATTAATTTATTATTTAATTTAAATAGTTAATTAATTTTATACAAATAGTTAACCAAAAATAGTAAATATCAATACAAAAAGAAGATAATTCTAATTATTTACTTATAATTATAAAAATTATATATTAAAATTAAAATAATTATTAATAAAAAATTATAATGTAGATAAAATAAAATATATAATTAAATTATTTTATAAAAAATATTACAATGTAATTTTGTCAATATAAAAATCCATCTCTCACATGTTCCAATCCTTTCTTGTATCCTCCCAATTCTCATTGAAAGGATGTAAATTGATGGACTACAATGGATGGACAATGTAAATTGATGGCCCAGGATAGATGGACAATGTCTTCTTTTCATCCATCCTCCTTCAAATTTCTTAAACCAAATGGTGGTTAGAAATCATCCATAATTGTAACCCCATCCGCCCTCTCTTCCACTAGGTCCCCCAAGAAGCCAAATGCATTTTCTTCCCATCAGAGCTGCCACCCCTATATGGATCCCCTTCGAAGGCAGCAGCTATTCGATTGAACCTGATTTCAGTGCTTTTTGCTGAACTCATCGGTGCTTGGGTTGGATTGCTAGCTGCTGTCCACACTCTTAAGCAGAACCAAATCCTACTAGAAGGAGACTGCTAATATTATATCTTGGATTAACCCGCCAACTACTTCAAAGAGGCATGGCCATCCTATTTTCAGAGATATTTTACAATTCCAAAGATCCCTCCAAGTTTTTGTTGCCTCTCATACTTTCAGGGAGGCAAACTCGGTGGCTGATTGGATTGCTAAGCATGCATGGGATAATGATGAGTCTATTGATCCTGTGAGTCCACTTTCTGTTGAGCTTTATGCTCTCCTTCAGGATGATGCTTCTAGCACCAACTATGTTCACTTGTGATGCCCATTTTCCTTCTGTTTTTTGTTTTTTAACTTTGATGTAGGTCATTTGCAGCAGCTGCTTTTTCCCTGGCTTTTCTCCATCAAAGTCTACCATCTCACTTTCATATAAGCTCATCCAGGGCTCCTGGATGGGTTTACTTCTCCTGTGTGCCGTCCTGCTGTTCTCTTATTATGTTATCTTCTGCTTTAATAAACCTCTTCAGCAATGGTTTCCTCTCAAATGCCCCTCTGCAATGTTTGTTCGCTATAGATTCCTCCAATGGACTATTTCTATGCTCGACCCAAAAGAACTTGTGTGCATATTTTGCAATGTTACGGAGTATGCAGTGGTTTTATCCCAGCTGTTGGGTTTCTTCATATTCTCTCAGTCATTATCCTGCTGCCTTCAGTTGGTCGATGTCAAGACATTCTGCTACATGCGTTTTCATCATCTTTTCATCTCACTAAGCAATTACAGAATGGCTTGGTCCATCTTCAGCAGGGTCTACCAGAGTCTTTTCATATGCCGCAGGTCCAGCCTTCTTCATACAAGAATTTCAATTTCCTGTTACAGGTGTCTATTACCGGTACTGTCTTCTTTTTCCCATGTATTTATGCTGGCTGTCATGTACTCCCTCTATATATTTTTGTTGGGTGGGAATAGCATTTTCGATTGCAGCTGTTTGGCCCTTCTATCAAAAAGAACTGCCACCCCTAGGAAAATTCTTAAGCATACTTTTAAACTTCCCAAGGAGCTTTCCTGGAGTTGGAACGGTTGCCACAATATGAAAACAGATTGAAGCATAATTCCTTTCATTTCCATGCTTGGCACCGCCCCGCAACCATATCAATATCAGTTGGTGGAAGTCATGAAAGTGGAGGCATCAGCTGTCGGGACTGACGAAGCAAACAGCACAAAAGACTTATTGTCCAGATTGACAAGAGCACCTGTTACATAAATACTCCGTCATCTCGTTGCATCAATCATGTATCAACCCACTTGAAGAATAAAACCACTCGGTAAGCGAGATATTATTGAGGCAGCAAACAAGGGACCAGAGAAGAACTGTGAAATTGATTAAACACAAATCTCCCGTTCACCACCTAGATGGCCAGAGTCCCATTTTTGCGCCCTCATAGCGGTGCTCAGACAAAAGATATATAAAGGAATCATTAAACACAAATTTACATAGAAAGGAATGTTGCTTTCCATGCACCAATCGAGGCAAGCATCTAACAGACCTCCATAGAAGTATACAAGGGCCTGGAGGTTACAAGTACCAATTTAACAGTTTCATACATTTTGCTCAATCAGAACAGGGCATCAGTCCTATTTGGTCATACCAAGTGACATCAACAAAAATATTCCAATGTATATAGCATATGAAATTCAAATCACTGTCAATACCATACATGAAGAAGGATCCCTAACAGAAAACAACAATAGTTAGTTTCTCAGAATGGTGAGAACCTCTACTCCTAAAGATCATTGAAAAGAAAGAATCACTGTAGAACTCTCCACACACATACAGATTAAATTACTCAACAAGCTCCTAACGAACGGATTTTATAATTCAACAAGATCGCAGCCTTCCACATTTTTTTTAAAAAAAAAAAAAAAAACCTGGCTATCTGATGACCAGTGCCTCCCAAGAGTCAACAATGTTCAAGGGATTTCTCCTCGAACGGAATGCTTTGACGGGATCTGGCTGACATCCAGCTTCAGAAAAACAACTAGAATGCCATACGACCAGCAAGTCTGCTTTCAGATATCCTTCTGTCTATGGCTGCATCAATAGAGTTCATCTGTAAAATCGGTAGCACCAACAAAGCAATTAGATAGGTACTGTGATCAGTGCCTATTCAACAGATTCGAATGATTTTTCAAGCTCATTGTCTAACTAATGCAAGAGGTAGCAAATTTGCTGGCAGAATGAAAGCTGACCTGTACCAAACTTTCGTCGCACACCGTGATCAAAAACAGATAACAAGATATGCTATGAATGGACAAAAGCTTGCCGGCATATATTCTTGTACCACCCAAACCCCCACGCTTGTTAAGAAGCAATAGGGAGAATGAATACCAAAATAAGTAATAAAAATTTCAATTAAAGCACAATACATACACATTTTCGCATGGCCGTTGATAGGTTGCGAACCCTCGAGTCATTTGCAGCACAAGCTTGTCAGATTTGTAACACTAACTAAAAGCAAGAGTAACGTGAAATACCTACTGGACCTTTGATACCTCAACAATGGCAGTTTTGCAAGCAAAGCAAAGGATGGGAATAAAAGATCAAACAAATTTCCCATCAACCGCACATTTAAACAAAAATATGGAAATACCATTTGGCCAATATTCATAAATTTTAAAGGGCTTTATGACTTACTGCTTAATTTACAGACTAAATGTTCTAACTATTTCATTATATACCCAGACTGGCATAAACAAATCGCAGAAGTACCTTATAGTAGTATCAATGAAAACCTTGGAAAGAAAAAATAAATTGTCTATCCATCCAATTGCAACTGCAAACCAGTTTGCACATCCATCAGAATGAATAAACAAATGGCATTTATAACTTACCTGGCTAGTTTCGTCATGCACCTGATACTTCTGCAGAGACATTCTTCTTTCCTCCTGCACAGTGAATATATTAAAAACAATCATAAAATAATACAGAATATTATAACTTTGAGTGGTAGGAATTAAAATAAAAGTCAACCAGAAACTAATATAAGTGAAAAAAACTAACCATGGACATTGCCTCATCATCCCAAACCAAGTAGACTTCATTGGTGGCTGGTTGGGTAGCAGGGGCTTTGTTAGATATCACAGGTGGAGGGCCAATCGAGGGCCCACCAGTGTTAGGACCAGAGGCGTACATATGTGAATTTGTGTAGGGCGCACCACCTAGAGCAAGGGAAGACAAAAGCATAATTAACTACATCAGTAAGGATGTAATATATCTTCACAGACACCTGAAGATTTCTGGAGCACAGGAGTTATATTTCAGGGTTATAAATATTAGTGGGGTGGCGAGGTATCCCACTGTCCCAAGTGCCGGGACAAGGCACCATCCCAAGTATCTGGATAGGACTGCAAATCCACCATCCCACATGTTGATACATAGGGTGTCCCGTTCCATAAAAATACCAGGATGGCCCTGTTCCTTAGTATTTAAACCTTAAGTTACATAGCATCACCCTTTATGTACAGAAGAGATCAAGGATTTCCATATGTCGTAAACATAGCATCAAAATAATTTATGAACTTTCCGGAACATAACCATGACATTTGTAGGGTTGATGACAACATATACTTTGGAAGCATTAACAATGCAGTGAACAGGGATTCTAACTTGCATAAAAGCCTATATGCGGTATGAATAGCCTATATGCGGTATGAATCAGTCCTGGAATTCATTACATCAAATATACTTTGACGCGTGAGATAAACATTTCAGAATATTAATGAAAGTCTGTATTTTTCAATACATCAGCTGGGAAAAATCAAACATGTTGATGTCAAGGCACAAGCCTAGAAAGTGTGCCTTATGGTTTAAGTTTTAACCATAGACCCTTACTTTAAGGAAAAAAAGAACTTCATGAATAAAAGTGCAGAGAGAACAGTCAAGGGAAGAACCATTCCATCAACAGTTCTTCACCTTACTCTGTCACATGTCATTCCTCTATCTCCAATATTAGCCTATGTATAAAAGAATTCCTCATCTTCAAGCAGTCTATAATTATTTAAAATGCAAGCCTCTATTTGGCCAATGGACTGTGATGAACCACAAAATACTCTCTGGGGATCCATGGTATGGTTACAATCATGTCCGTCATACCGCCTGGTATAGGACATGCCATATTGCTTGATGCACGGCATGCCGTACAATATCAATCTCATATCGGTACATTGTCTCGTGCCATATCAACACTCGGTACACAATCTCGTACCGTACTGATACTATAATAGAATGGCACCAGTACGAAATGCGGTACTAAGACGATGAACCTTAGTTAAAATCACTAAAGATTATACACAATGGTTTCCAACTTTCCATCAAACAAGGCTATCACTTCAAACAGATTTTTTTTTTTCCTTGGGACCAAGCAAAAGTTCAAACCATCATGAACTAAGAGAAAGTCTTTGCACACCACGTGCAGTGCAATAAAAGTGACGTGGAGCGCACCATCCAACCGCCTTGGAGCATATAGCTATTGCTTTCCAATGTGCATTTAATAGCGCATTTAATGCCAACAGTTTTACTTTTTCGTTTAAAATTTAGAATGATAAAAATACCCTTCTTATTTTGAAAAAATTATGACATCCTGTGACCATATTATGACATCCTGTGGTCAACTTATGACTTTTTGTACACATAAAGTCATAATTTTTTTTCAGAAATCATAAAGAGGGAAGGACATTTTTGTTATTGAAAATTTATGAAATTTTTAAATGACAAAAATACCCCTACCATCCTTATGACATCCTGTGGCCAAATTATGAAGAGAGTCATAATTTGACCGCAGAATGTCATAATATAACCACAAGATATCACAATTTTTTCAAAAGAAAAGGGATATTTTTGTCATTTAAAATATCAAGCGAAAAAGCGAAACAGCATGCATTAAATGCGCGTTGGAAATCGATGGCTAACTGGCCCAATCAAATGGGACGGTGCATTTTTCTACACCGCATGCGGTGCACAAAGAATTACTCCATGAACTAAATGCCAAGAGCTGTTCATCTATGAAAAGTTTGCTATTTCTCTGTCTACGAAGCCTTCCATAATATATAGCCACAAGTCTTTTTTCAATCCTTTCTCCCAATTTCCATTAACAGCATATGAAATAATCTTCATAGCAACTAATGCACTTCACAGATATTTTTCAGTATAAAAAAGACTCAATAAAAGTAGGAGGGACTTCAGATTGGAAAAGCAAAATTGTCAGAGAATTCCTAGCAAATAAGCACTTCGTGACTAAGCATATGCTATCATCCGTGACTTCTACACCATGAGGAAAAAAGGCGCATACAATGATGACAACCTCATCAGCAATGTTAAAATCCTACCACATCAAGAAGATACAAATGAGTTTGCTTGAGTTCACTTCAGAAAGTAACACAACAGCATCAAGATGACCTATGATCACCGGATAAAAGAGCAAGTCTTGATGACAGAAGGGCATAGCATCTCATGCATAAAGCTGATAAATCATTGGAACCCTTCTTTGTCACAAATGGGTATAGAAAATGACATGATGATTATTATAGTCTTGCATCAGACATGTGATGAGGAAATTTGTCTTATACCTACTTTGCTTTTAAACATAATCTGCCACTTGCCACCTTCTTGACCTGATATTGAAATCTAAAACATGCATGAGCATCACAAAGGGATTTTTCATTGAGAAGTGATCAGGTTTCTTCTGAAAAAGAGTACAATCAAATGCATGCATAGCGTTCGGTGCCTGTTTTAAAAAATCAATGAGTGCTTTAAAAGTAAAAAATCTTATATATGGTGTTCAACATATAATGATGACTAATATTATCTATCTACTGATGCTGCCAATAAGAATGAGTACCAACTGAGATAAACAACTTCTTAGTTTTTAGAAATCTGCCAGCAATATTTTGGAGCTAAAATTCAATAGGATTAGTAACAGAAGCATTTCAGAATATCTGATTTTAGGGGAGGGTAAAACTATGCAATCAGATACTACCAAATAAAATTACCAGAATCTGCAGGAATATACATGTATTAAAAACGATAATGATTTTTTTTTCTTTTTTACCTTGATTGCTTTGGGCAGGGTATCCACTTGTTGCAGGAGTGTTGGATATAGAATTCATGTCAGCTGCACCCTTGTATACTGTTGGAGAGCTTGATGCAACTGTCGCAGGCAGTGTACTTGCCAGAAAAGGAGAACTTTGGGCAGGTGCATTACTGGTACTAGTGATAGGAAACAATGGTTGGGATACCGAAGGTGGTGTGGATGATGGCAGACCAGGTGGACCAACTTGGAATGATGACTGAAGTCCAGGAGCAGCAGTGGATGTCAAAGGAGTCACATTCTGAATAGGAAACAAGGGTTGTGGTGGCAGAACTCTTGGTGCAGGAGGAACTGGAATTGGTGGCTGTGGTGGATACCAAGATTGTGCCCGAGGTGGAACTGGCCAACTAGGAGGCTGCATCGGCAATGCCGTATTGTAACTAGTCAAAAAGATGAAAATGCAATGTAAGAACATGTGTAACATCAACCAAAACAGACAAGAAGACAGAAGGTAAAAAGGCAGGCTGATCCAAAGACATTCACCAAAAAAGAACAAAAGTACTCTGAGTTCTTAAAATAAGCAACAGATAATGAGGTCATACACTGGTGGCACTGCACCATAAGTTGGTGCTGGTGGAAATCCAACACCTAAAGGACCAGGTACCACACCACTGACAGGTATATTAGGTGGTACTTCCACTTTGGCCACCTTTGCTGAGGCTTCTTCATCTGCATGGTAACAAATGGTCAAGTCAGGAAAAACCAAGGGGCGCAGGGGGGCATATAAGCAAGTTTTATACCTCATTAGGTCTTCATAAGCAAATCATTAACTATAGATGTGGACATAAAAAAAAAAAACATTTCCAACAAATTAAGGGAATATGTCTCACTTATGCTACAGAGGTAGCCAGATACAATAAACTAGAATATAAATATTTTAACAACATTGTGAATACAATTCATTGAACTGCTCCAGATTGCAAGGGCACAATATTAAACAAAAGACACAGGAACTACATAAATTTCAGGTTTTGCATTCAAAGCCTTTTCTTAACCTGTTCTCATGAGACTATGATCAGATCAGATAGCCTCTAGATCAACAAATTCACAAAAAACAGGCGAAGGCTTCCTGAGCTGTCCAGAATATTCAACCGGATGCAACATCGATAACCTTCCCAATGGGAGGTCATTCTTGTTTTAGTATTAAAAAGGGAAAATACAATACATACAATTGTTCAAAAATAGAATCCACTCACATATACACAGAAGGAAAAAGATGCTATGCATTTATTAGTTAACAAACAAATTCCAATAAGATAAGTTACTGCATTTAACCATTAATTATATGTGAATCAATTATTTCTTAGCTTGCTCTTTTTCAACTGCTTAGCCATTTAACGGTCTGTTTAACATAAATAATTTTGGAAGCATTTAAGGATTGCAAAGAATTTAATAGCAATTTAAACATTTTAAGCACCTTGCTATCACCAACATAAGATATTGTTTTAGTTGTATCATTTATTTGTTCAAGGAAACCATCCTGGAGGAAAGCCATCATTCTTTAATCCTCTCCGATGCTCTAAGGTACTGCCATGAAGTTTATGGTATCTTGCGAATTAAGATGGTAAATAATGAATTGAATGACAGAATCAAGTATAACATGGATGCTTGATCTGCCTAAATAATCAATTTATAACATCTTAAAGCACAACACTTGAAAACCTTGGAGATTCAAGCAACACTATTGCCAAACTCTTTGAATGTTCAATCAACTTGCATAAAGCACTTCCAACATAAAAAGAGATCACCCTTAAGTGTTGTCCAATTCCAACCAACCAATAATGATCATGGAAGAAAATTGTTCTCACTCTAAGAAAAAGAAGGGATCTCACGTCTATAGGCCATACAAATAGATCAAGCACAAAATCAGTACTCCCATACTTGACATGCATGACTGATCCATTCTCAATATAATTGTGGATGAACAAATAGACAAATCATGCAGGCATTCAAGCAGAGACTACTCACTCGAAGCAAATGCAAAGATGGATTTCATCTGACTAAAATTACTGCAGTAAACCTAGATGGATTTCCCCCACATTGCCTTAATAAGCTTGTTAAACTAGGTCCTCTCCAACACTTTTAGAATATGAACACACTTAGGTCAAAACAGCATGTAGACCCAACCTGAGCATGATTAAGTGAGATTTGCAAACCTAGTTGGGTCATGAATAAGGCAACTAGAAAGGGGAAAAAAAGGAAAGGGTGAGGGGCAGATGGGGGGCGAGGAGAGAGACCTAAAATATGCTGATACAGCATTTGGTTCTCATCCATCACAAGTTCACAACCACCATGCTGTTCCCCTCCTCCCTAGAAACACCCTTGGCTCCACCTCGAAAATTACCTTCCAATTGTCAAAAAGCCATCATGCCTCCCATCTAATCCCAACCAAACCCAGAACTCAGCCTTAGCAAGCAATGAATTCGACTGTTAAAAAGTCCAGGATCAGAAAGGAGAACATAGGAGACTGGGAGGGGGGCAAAAGAGGCAAAGGGCTCAGGATGAGAGGTTAGGTGCTTGGAGCTCATGGTTTTAAAAGATGGCATGGGCCTATTCCAATCAGTAGTCAGCATCA
>NC_025993.2:174788543-174933543 GCF_000442705.2 Elaeis guineensis | reverse complement strand
AACAAAGTGTCCCAGCATAAGATCAAAAGATGCAGCAAGAATGTTCCCCTCCCCCTCCCCCTTGAGGGGAAAAAAAAAAAAAAAGGAAAGGAGAAGAAGTAGTAGTTATCATGTTATATGAAGAAAGTTCTCTGCCATTTCCATCAACCATTCAGATTAGATGTTAATTTTTTTAACCAATCCATTGCAGCACCAATATAATAGCAAAAACACTCTATCCATGATCAGTAACAAAAGTAAGTGATAGTTTAAAAAAAAAAAAAAAAAAGGCAAGGTGTCTCAGCATCAGATCAAAAGATGCAGCAAGAAAGCCCCCCTCCCCTAGAAGAAGGAGGAGGAGGAAAACAACAGAGCACCGCATGCACAAAATAAAACACCGTCTGCGTTCTGCAAAATAGGTGTAAAATTTGCGGCAACCCTCTATTCATCTTTATTGGGTTAATATAATTAACATCACCATGAAAACTACTAGATCAAGCTTGAATCAAAGAACATCAAAAACTTGTTATCAAACTCGGGTTTTTTTTTTTTCTCCCTCTTTCAACAACTTTTTACGCGCTTGAGGACATTAAAGACACCAAATCCAATGAAAAAAACTAGTTTCTGACCCAGTTGAAACTTTTCAACGAGGAAAACACACATCACCAAAAATGCGTTTAGATCGTCACTTATCAATTTCCAGACGGTCCGCCGCTAATAGCTCAATAAACCAAGGAAAAAACAATAGAACATATAGGACAAGATCGAGAAAAAATCTAGGGATTTTCTTTCTCCTTACTTGGTGACAGTCTCCTTGTGGACCTGGAGAACGTGGATGGCCATTCCCCCAGCGGTGGAAAGCTTCTTGTGGCAGACGTGGCACTTGAAGTGCTTCGCCTTCTGGTGCTGCACCAGGATCTTCTCGTCGTCAAATTCCCGATCGCAGTAGTAGCACCACACCTTCGACGGCCTCTTCTTCTTCTTTCCCATCCCCTCTCTTCCCCGAAAGACGATTTAGGGTTAGGGTTTCTTCCCTCCTTCTCCTTCCTTCGATCCCGACGCTGGAGAGAGGGCGAGGTTTAGGGTTAGGGTTTTGGAGATCGCCTCCTCGAGCCGATTTGGAGAGGAGAGACGAGCGGACCTTCAATTCTCGATCTCGACGTGGCCAGGGTTTTTGTCGAAGCGGTCTTGGTATGTTTGACAGACACCCACACACTGAAATAGGCCAATAAAAAGATGACAACTCATAATATAGGGGTCCACTCGTGCTGCAATTTTCGTGTCGGATTTTTCCTAGGCGGATTCAGCGTAAAAACGTCTCGGATTCGGCTTCACGAGTGCTTTTTGGAGTACAAAAACGTACCCGGTTTCTAAAAACTAAATAAATAAATAGTTAAACTTCGACGCCCTTGTGCCTCCAAAAGAAAGGGAAAGAAACGCGCCGAACGCCCCTGCCTCTCCTCCTCCCTCCATTCCTCTCCTCGTCTGTCCGCAGCGTGCTCCGGCCGCGGCGCCGCCGCCTTGATCGCCGACAATAGCACCGCCTGCGAATCGCTTCTCTCTCTGTCCTCTCCTATTTTGTTCACGGTTGCCTGCCATTATCTTTGCTGTTGTGTGCTTTCGATCTATCTCGTTGAGTTGCCTTCCACCTGTTCGATCATAGGTCTAGCTGCCTGATTGTCCGAAAGTCGAGGAGAAGCCTAGAAGGTAGGTCTAGCTGCCTGATTGTCCGAAAGTCGAGGAGAAGCCTAGAAGGTGAGTTTATATTCTTATTTTTTGAACTCTAGAAGGATTTAATGGAACCATGAAGGTATAACATTTGTGGTTCTTGTATTAACTACTATCTAGACAAGCTCATACATACATATATATATATACATATATATATATATACATATATATATATATACACATATATATATACATATATATATACATATATACATATATATATATATATACATATATATACATATATACATATATATATATATATACATATATATACATATATACATATATATATATATATACATATATATATATATACATATATATATATATATATATATATATATATATATATATATATATATATCAAGCATGTTTGTTTGCATGTTTCCTATAAAACTTTCCAAAATAGTTATCATGTGTGTTACATCATTGACCCTCTGGTTGGTATGAAAGATGGATTGAAGGAAAAATGGATGGAGGAGAATGGATGGATGGGAGAGCGGATGGATGGATAATATTTACATGATATTTTTATTAGACTATCCTTTGATAAAAATATTAATGTTATCAATTTATAATATTTATTTATACTAAAAAAATAAACAATATATAAACTTATAATAATTATAATCTATAATTATATAAATATTATATAAATATTTAAATTTAATTTTAGTTTAATTTAATAAATAATTTTATAAATTAGTTATTAATGAATTAATTATATATATTAATTATATAAATAATTAATTAATTTATAATTTAATTTAAATAGTTGAATAATATTATACAAATAGTTAACCAAAAAATATTAAATAAAAATATAGAAATAGAAGATAATTCTAATTATTTAATTATAATTATCAAAATTATGTACTAAAATTAAAATAATTAATAATAAAATTTAATAGTATATGATTAATAGTATTATAAAAATATATATAAATAATATGAATAAAAATGTGAAGAAATATTATAATTTTGTTAAAAAAATAATAAGGGATAATAAAAATAATAAGGGATAATTTTATTGATACAAAAATTCATCCATCAATATTTCATCCATCCTTCCTTGCATCCTCTCAATTTGGGAGAATGCAAATTGGTGGGCCAATGTGGATGGACAATCCTAATTGGGAGGATGCAAATTAGTGGGCTAGGCTAGATGGACAACCCCTTCTTTTTTTATCTTTTTTTTGTGTAACTTTTTGAATCAAACAGTGGATGAAAACCATCTATCCTTTCAACCTCATCCATCCAGCCTCTCATTACCCCAACCAAACACAGGGTAAAGGCCATTTTGTAGGACAATCAAATAATGGTATTTATATCTTTATTCCTGTTTCAGGTTGAGAAAGTGCCATATAATCACTTGGATAATCCCTTTTTTATTATTTTGCTTGCATAATCCCATGAACAACTTTATTTTCATTTTTTTTGGTAGTTAACAACATTATTTTCATTAGTGGTAATGCTTTGTTTTGCTTTTATCTGTATGCAGATGAATTGAAGCAATGTTAGGAGTGATGCAGAAGTTCGTTCTTGCATCCATGATCATGTTGGTGGCTCCAATTGCAATATTGTATCGATTTAATTATCATATTTTTCCTGGTATGCTTGCTTGTCCAGCTATGATTTCTGTGTTAATTATTACTTATATTGGCATTCTTTTCCCTTCTCATCAGGTTTATATTCTTATCCCTTCTCGTCAGGTTTATGAAAAGGCCACATACCTATAGTTCAGTTATATGTTGGTTGTATTTTAAAAATGCCTTCAAGTTCCTACTTCAGAATTTATCAACCATCCTTTTCCTATTGTCATGTTATGGCCTGATTAAAAGTATGGTATGGAATTCTACCATCTGGTAGGATTTTTGTAATTTAGCTTTATGAGACTGGTCAATTTAAATCAAATAATTGACAACTGTCTGTCCCCTTATTGTTAAACTGTAGTTCTGATATTCTAATTAATAGTGGCCATCCATATTCTTAAGCAAGGATCAAGATAACAACTTCTCTCATAATTGCTTAATGATATGTCCTGTATCATAGTGTTGGGAGCAGGGGTTGCAGGGTTTTGGAAGACCATCATGATGCCCCTTGTTGTCTATAGTAGTGTGGTGTGTTATAGCATAGTTACAAAGTGATGCAACCACACCTAGCTGGCTTATGATTTATCAATTTTGTTCAAGGATGAAGGATGATTTTTTTTTTTTTCTGTCTGGGACTGGATTCCTGTTCAAATATACAATCTGAAAGTTTTTAAATTAAAAAAAAAAATTGAATTGAGGAAATTTTAACATAAAATCCTTTAGAAAATGGTATCACATTCTTAAAGTGTGATGTCCAACCGTCTTCTCTAAATTTTTGGACAAGTGCTTCTATGGTGGAAATCTAAGTTCATTGCATTGAGAATATCTTGAGATTGATGTTGTAGAGATCAAAAAATGTCATTGCATCAAAAAGCTGCATTGGCATTACCTAGTAAGGAATATGTTGACCTGTTGTTAGTTATTTTCTTCAAAATGAACGAGTTGCATTAAACATGTTTAAAAAGCTGCAAATAAAATTGATGAGAGCCCCATCAATTGTCTTCTATGATGTGTCAATTTGGTTAAGTTCCCTATGATGCTCAATTTCATCCTTTAGCAACTTGCATGACATGTGCATGAATCATGATGCATCCACAATATTGACAATAGGTGTCAATTTAGAGAACTAATGGATATGAATGACTTCTCTGGAAGCAGCAAGCAGTGGTAACTGCAAAACATGTGCCGTAAAATAGACATAATGTGCATAAGGGCATTCTGTTAGACATATGGCACGTAACTCATTCCACTTAATGCATATGTTACTGGCACAAGTACATGTTTGTGCTCGGATATTTTTAGTACGTAAATTATGTTGAGATAAAATTGCACAGATTGCATTTTTCAAAGCTAAAGCATAGTATTTGCAATATGGATATGATCCAAAAGGCGCCCACACACAAACCCTTCTTCATCAACAAATCTTGGAACAAGAGTCATTTGCTCTCTTTTTAGATTCATGCTATGCTTCATTAACAATATTAAAAAAACATTGTCATAGTCAATTTTCTCATGAACTGTACTCCAGACTTTGTTGGTGAGTATATGCAAAATCTCCTCTTGGACTGTAGGGGAACTATACTTTGCATTTTTGGGGCATTTTCCATGACAACTGTGCATTTTTTAGGGCATTTTCCAGGACAACTTCTGTTACCTTCTCCTTGTAAGATGCTAAGAGTTTGATCATTTCAATAAATTGCCTTGATTTTCTGAATCCATTGCTTCATAATGTCCTCTGAAAGCATATGCTTGGAATTTTGACCATCAAACTGCATCTATTGATGCTTTCAATGTAGTTTGTAATTTGCAATTTGGGTGGAGCTTTGTTTATTAATCAATCTCTTAATATTGTAAGGTTTGTTTATTAGGTTGTTGTGTGCTGGTTCAGCAATATTATATGGTGTGTTAGGACATTTCGCTGTATGGCCTAAAAGGCAGGATTCTTTCCATCATTGACCTTTTTCCAGTTATTAAAATCCTTCAGTGGTGGATGCTATTGATCTGGAACATCTAGTTGATTTTGTATTGAAAAGATTACATGATATCCAAAATGTTGCATTTTTGGTTGGTGAATATTCTAAACATGAAGTGAACATTTTGAAGCAGGATGATTGAAATTAATGAGGATGCTTCTCTAATCCAGGAAGTGAATATTCTGATAAAACATGTTGATAGGGGTCAGTCTTAATATAAACAAAATGACTTTCATCTAGCTGACCAATGGGAAAGTTCCATATTGGATGTCATGATCCTGGATCATATTCTAAAAAGCCAATATCAACCCCTTCAATTCATTTGCTAGATATTTAGAAAACCCTGCATCATGAGAACTGCCATGTTCTGATATAGCAATATTTGCAAGAGTTTCAAAGGGCCCAGCACCATGTTGTAGCATAGCTATATCGGTTATTGCAAACTTGAGTCTTGGAGACTTGAAAGGACGAACATCTCGGTGTGAACCCGCTAGAGGTTCTTTCAAAGAATGAATCAATGGTAGATTGCTTTCCCATTTCGGACCTAAGTTTAGCCAAATATAAGTATTAGATTAAATTTATGTGGAAAAACAAATAAAAATGAACAACTCATAAATAGCTCTAGTTTGGCTCCATTCTTTGACCTAAGTCTAGCCAAAGAAAAGTATTCGATTAAATTTCATAGTAGCTGTAAGTATCTTCCAATCCTTGAGGGGCCTACCACCCCCTAGACCTTTCCCTCTTGGTACACCTGATGCATTTTGGCATCACCAGCACATTGCTGTTCTGTGCACATCATAGCTGCCAGACAACATGCTTTATGAAGTCTTTGTGAAGAGAGCGGTAACTGTCCAGCGGCTGTGATTCCAACTTTTTTCTCATCAGAGCATCATGTTTAGTTCTTTTTATTCAACAAAATTACTGCATTTAGATGCGACAGTAGTCAAGCCACAAGCTTACAAAAATTTTAAGGAAAGTTGCCCTACCATGAAATATTTCTACCACCAATGGTAGTTTACTCCACAGTTAATAACAGAAATATGCCAGTCTTGAAGGCATGCCATCTCAATACAAACATGCTGGATTTTGGTATTCTTCTACTAGCAAAGAGAGGTGAAAGGTGGGGAATGGATCTACTTTCCAATCCATCATGTTTATGTCAATGCCATCTCAATGACATGAGTTTTTGCTGCAGTTATGGGCATCAATATTGGCTTTCGAGTTTATGCCTTCTGCTGTAGTTTTGCCTATGAAAGTAGAAAGTAACAGGCTTGTCAGCTGCTGCCTTATTTTATTTTATCAGTTAAATTTGTGTATTGCATTTTCTGGTTATCTTTTAATGAATAAATCCTATGAATTCTCCTGGTCAAGAACCCTTTTTTCTTTTTTTTCCCTCTTTTGAACAGGTTCAGGTCAGCTTTCAGTGTCGTCTCAAACACTGTTAAGTGGATTCCTTGCTGTTATATCAGTGAATCTAGTGATTGTACTGTATATCATTATGGCCACGAAGGAACCTGCCAATCATGAGCCCCAGCCAGATCCAGCATTTTTAGCCAAGGCCAAAGCCAGCATTAACCAATCTGGAACCACAAGAAGCAATCATGATGCCCAACCCCAAGAAAAAGCGGAGTAAGGATCAATGTCAGCACAATTTGATTACCTTACAATTTGAACTGTTCGCTGATTTCACTTACATATCTCCCATCATAAAGAAAATTGTACAATATTGGTAATCAGTATGCTATTTTACAATTCTATGCTTTCAATTAGATTGTATTGGTGCAAATGGAGTAACTTTGACTTCAAATGGTTTTTATATAATAAAGTTTTCTGTATCCTAGCAGTTTTGAAGCAATCGAAAAACTTAACTCTTGATTAGGCTGGTGACACAAGTATATGAGCTAGAAAGGTGAGGGTGTTACCTACGGTTTATTGAAGTCAATTAAGTGGATTGTATCTACCAGGCTTAGTGAAAGCCTGAATAGCTTTACAGGTCACTGTATTACACTACACCAAGCTTAGGGAAATGCCTACATGATGTTAGTAGAGTTACAACTCACATTATTGTATTTCATAGCAAACCTCTACAGTAAAACTCATTGCTCTTGTTGAGAACTAGCTGCAGAATCTTCAATAAGCTCAAAGAATTAAGTAGCAAGATGGAGAATAGGTGAAGAGATGAAATGATAAAAATTCTCACAGAAGCAAGGGTGAGTCATCCATGTGAAAAGACCAAGTAAATAAAAACCAAAAACATGAAGCTCACAAGGTGATCTTATCCTGATGATACTATTCCTCTCTCAGTGTGCTCTTACTGCAAACAGCCGGACTTGATCGAGCATATAACTTTTGCTTTATGTGCGCCTACAAGTGAATTTGAACACGCATTCCCTGTGAATAAGCTTATAAGAATTTAGTTTTGATTATGATTATAGTGAGAGTTGGTTGTGGTTTAGATTGTGGGGAAAATGACTTGGGTTTGAGCAACACTAGGCTGCCATAAGAATATGGTGCCGATTAAGATTTGCTGGAATTAGACATTGGTATTAAGAAAATTTAGATGGGTCTCTCTGGAGCTTTTCTTGGCCTTTGTAGAGTTTGATTAGCATGCATATCATGGCTTTACCACTTATGACAATCCGTAGAACTGACATACTGTGAGCTTGTGAAATTATGGAATTGTTATAGTCCATGCTGTCCTAAGGTTGACTCTAAGAAGAGTTCCTAACTTTCTAGAACTTGCCATATATGGTTATTGCAACATTACTCATGGTATGGGTGTTTGAGAGCAATTTGGTTAGGAGTAGAAGATTTGCAAATCGGGGTTTAAATATACATATATATATATATATATATATATATATATATATATATATATATATATATATATATATATATATATATATATATATATATATATAAAAAGAAAAAAACACATGCAGAAAATCTGTAAAAGCTCTGAAACAGTTCAAATAAAAAAAACGGGGAGAAAACAAAGAATATACTTTTTTCTTGAGACAATAGTAGAGCGTCTCTGATCTCCACCCAGTTTGTGATAATAAATTTTAAACTAATGTCAGTAGGAGTTTAACCCAGGTCGCTGCTAATAACTTTTAGCAATTCTACCAACTGAAGTTGTTGACACAGTCAATTCATGGGAAAATATACACAACGGGAAACATCGTTACTAGTTAATTTTCAAAAATGCCTTTGACCATTAAAACGTGAAAGAAGTAATCTCTGTCTTTCGTGTTTTATAAGTCTTACTGAAGCAAATAATCATAAAACCTGATTTTATGTTAACAAATGTTGTTATAAGTTCTCTTATAACTTTTGGAATCTTGTGATTTATTAGTGTTGCTAAAAGAAAAGGTTCTGTGAGATGGTAATAAATAAGTGTTTTCGAATTCGCATTAGGTTTTGGCTACAACTACTTCAGTAAAGATCTAACGACCAAACAGCCCTTAGGTGCAATCTCATAAAAGCAAGTCCAGAGAAATATCGAGGTCGCAATTTTAAGGTGTATTAGCATGTTTCTTATTTGATGCTTTATTTTTGGGATCATAATTAGATAAAACTAGCATTCAACCCCTGCATTGCAGAGATTTAATTGATAATAATGACAATATTTTATATTAAAGATTATTTTCACCAATTAATCCCATGATAAGATCAAAAAGATCTATGAAAGTTCTTCTTTTCAAAGATGGCCTTCCAAATCAGTGAAGATTGTTGCATTTGGTATTATTTTTTTATCATACTATTTATATTTATATTTTTTATTTAAAAGATATAAAAAATAAAACTTGATACGTGGTATTGCGGGAGATTATCCTATAATCTTATGTGTCAACACGAAATATCATCCCTAATACCCGTGTATTACTTTATTATTATTATATAGATAAATTTTTTATCATACTATTTGTACTTTTATTTTTTATTATTTCATTTAAAAAATATAAAAAATTAAAAAAATTGATATGTGGTATTGCGAGAGATTATCCTATATTCTTATTGTCAACACGGAATATCAACTCTAATAACCATGTGTTGCTTTACTATTAAATATATTTTTATTTTTTATTTTTTATTGAAAAAATATAAAAATAAAAAAAAAAAATAAAATTTGACACACGATGTTGTGAAAAATTAATATATAATTTTATGTGTCAATATAAAATATCACCCCTAATATCTGTATATTATTTTATTTTTATTATATAGATACTCGACCATTAAGTATTATTGGATGTCGTTCATGCTTTTTTTTTTTTTTTTTTTTTTTTTTTTTTTGCAGGGGGGGGTGGGGGCCGCGGAAGCGTGTAAACAGACATGCATTTGGATGTATTAATCTGACCCAGCTACAAAAAGAAGGGAAAAATATAAAGATAACATTTTTGAATGCAACAAACATTGCTATCACAAGAACTAAAATAATAGCTTTAAAGCTGCGAAACGTGGTGCTAAACGAGGCAAAATAAAGTGAAGCTATAGAATACATATAACATAACGTATGCCTGAATTATGCATCCACCAAGTCCTTTACCTTCAAAGAATTGATGGAAACTCAAGGCTCCCACCAAAGGTCTTACAGTGGAGGGTCTATCAGGCGCACCCAAAGAAACGCCAATGATCAAAGAATGTACCAGAATGCCCAGCTCCAAAACCTACACATATCCCGATGTCCTCCAGATAAAAACCTTTAGCTGGCAAAAGATTAATGAAGTAAGAAAAGAGATATTAAAACATATCCCCCTTTCTTATGGTTGGCCAATAATGCTGCAACAAAGGTACAAATAAAAGCAGAGAAAAGCCAGATCGCTGGTGGTACTTTTTATACTCCACCACCAACTTTCCATTTCTTGTAGGTACTCCCAACGTTAAAATTCTCTCTCACTGAACCAGCCAGAACCATCGCTCTTCTAAAAAGAGCAGCAAAGTTGACAACTTTACAGTAGTTAGCCAATAGCAAGAGACTGTCTCAACGATTTAATCAAACAAATACTCTGCTTCACCAATTAGCAGCCATGCTTGCTTGGGAAATAACCCGTTGCCGGATTCATTCAGAGAGCGAGGCCTCCTGTGGCGACGCCAGTACCACCGAGCCATGCGCATGGTTATGAGTGGCATTCGAGCGGACGTGGACGTGGTCAGCAGGTCCTCCACCAGCCGCGTCTTGCTGAGGTGAGACCTTTTATAGTAGCTGGTGGCAAACGAGTCGACCATGGCTGATGACAAGGCCACAAACCTCACAAACTGGATATTGTGCCATGGGTCCGATCCTTCAGACAAGGTGATGATGTTAAGCTCTCGAAGGCGGCTGGGAGGAGGATGCGAATTAGCCCAGTGTGCAAGTATGAATACCTGTTGGGGAGGCCTTATAATTATGAAAAAGACATTGTTCCCCCTTCGGCGGGCAGCAACCGACCTCCCGAAGATCAAAGGAGAACTCCAATGGCAACAACTGCTGTCAGGATTGAAGCAATGGCGATAAACTTCAGTGAGGAAGGAGGAGGAGGAAGAGGGAGCACAGGAGAAAGAGGGGCTTCATGGCCTTCATGTTGCAAAGAATAATGAGAGAGAGAGGTAACAGGAAGTGGCTGGAAGTGTTGAGAGGAAGATTGATGTGTACATATTAGGGGCATGTGTTAAGGAAAGCTTGCAATATTACATGGCTTAGAGGGACGGGCAATAAAGAAATTTTGTGAAAATTAAATAAGTATAGCAAAAATGAGAATACCAAGATAAATGTGTGGCGAAATTAGAAAGAAAAGATTAAGAAAATAAAATATTAGTAAAATCATAAGAGTTGTAAAAATAAAAAATGAAGAGATAACAAACTGAATTTAGAGGATACAGATATATACAATAAAATTCTTAGGAGACTCTTGTTAGAAGGAGCAGTTTAACTTATATTGAATAATATAAAAAATATGAGAAAAGGGACCTAAACTAATATGGATGGTGATTGATCTAAATTAACATAGGTGGAGATTGTGACAAAAAATATGAAGCAATTTAAAATAACATCGAGAGGATTCGAGATAGAAATACTTGACTAATGAAATTTATAAAGCAAATCTCAAATAGTCAAAAAAGTAATGATAATTTTTCATGTTATAACATATCACTATATTTCTAAATAACATATCATAATAGTTATTGTTGGTGCAAAAATCTGCTTGCGCCGGAGAAGCTGGAGTCGGAGAAGTCGCGGTCGCCGCCGGGACCTGCAAAGGAAGTCTAAACCGGAGGTGGGGTTGCTCCGGCAAGACCCTCCGACGCTCAAGTCAGTTCTCTGCCTCAACAAGAATGGAGTGCTCGAACGGAGAATTTAGCAGAGTTTTGAGATGAAAAATGAGAGCTTAGAGAATAACGTATCTGGATCCCCTTTTTATAGGCGAAGGAGGTAACGGATTGATGGCGACGTTTGTAACCGTCTGGTAGTGGGCCGCCCATAGTCAGGAGGAATTTATTGCGAAGGGTAGTGGAGCGGAATCGTGGCTATCGCCGTAGCTCGCCACGTGGAATCAGTTGCGAGGAGTGGAGCAGCGTCCGTTGTCGTGACTTGCCAACGGATGGGAGAATCGTCCGGTATCCGTCGCAGGAAGTGGAGCAGGATCGTGGCCGTTATTGCGGCCTGCCATGGAGTAGTGGAGCTGCGCGGAATCCGTTGTAGGAAGTGGAGCAGGGCTGCGACCGTTATTGTGGCCTGTCAGGGGTGATGGAGCTGCGCGAAATCCGCCGCAGGAAGTGGAGCAGGATCATGGTTGTTATTGTGACCTGCCAGGGGGCGCAGATCCATCGGCTGAAGCTCGGCTGCGGTCGGAGTCCGGCCTCTGTAGGGGTCCGGGCGGAGTCCTCCTTGCGGTTGGGGTCGTGGATGGAGCCCGGCTTCCGTGGGAGTCCGGGCGGAGCCCTCTCGGAGCTGAAGTTGCGGGCGGAACCCGGCACCCGTAGGAGTCCGGGCGGAATCCCCTACAATCAAAATCAGATGCGGAGTCCGGCTCCCGTAGGAGTCCGGACGAAGTCTGCTCGTAGCCGTTGGAGTCGAGGACGAAGCCCGGCTCTCGTAGGAGTCCGGACGGAGTCTTCCTGCAATTAAAGTTAAAGGCGAAGTCCGGCTCCCGTAGGAGTCCGGACGGGGCTTACCAGCAGTTGACGTTGAGGACGGAGCCCGGCTCCCGTAGGAGTCCGGGCAGAGTCTACTTGAGGTGGAAGTTGTCGGTGGAGTACGGCTCCCGTAGGAGTCCGGACGAAGTCTGTCTACAGCCGTTGGAGTCGAGGACGAAGCCCTGCTCCCGTAGGAGTCCGGGCGGAGTCTTCCTGCAATTAAAGTTAAAGGCGAAGTCCGGCTCCCGTAGGAGTCCGGATGGGGCTTACCAGCAGTTGACGTTGAGGACGGAGCCCGGCTCCCATAGGAGTCCGGGCGGAGTCTACTTGAGGTCGAAGTTGTCGGTGGAGTCCGGCTCCCGTAGGAGTCCGGACGAAGTCTGTCTGCAGCCGTTGGAGTCGAGGACGAAGCCCGGCTCCCGTAGGAGTCCGGGCGGAGTCTTCCTGCAATTAAAGTTAAAGGCGAAGTCCGGCTCCCGTAGGAGTCCGGACGGGGCTTACCAGCAGTTGACGTTGAGGACGGAGCCCGGCTCCCGTAGGAGTCCGGGCGGAGTCTACTTGAGGTCGAAGTTGTCGGCGGAGTCCGGCTCCCGTAGGAGTCCGAACGAAGTCTGTCTGCAGCCGTTGGAGTCGAGGACGAAGTCCGGCTCCCGTAGGAGTCCGGGCAGAGTCTTCCTGCAATTAAAGTTAAAGGCGAAGTCCGACTCCCGTAGGAGTCCGGACGGGGCTTACCAGCAGTTGACGTTGAGGACGGAGCCCGGCTCCCGTAGGAGTCCGGGCGGAGTCTACTTGAGGTCGAAGTTGTCGGCGGAGTCCGGCTCCCGTAGGAGTCCGGATGAAGTCTGTCTGCAGCCGTTGGAGTCGAGGATGAAGCCCGGCTCCCGTAGGAGTCCGGGCGGAGTCTTCCTGCAATTAAATTAAAGGCGAAGTCCGGCTCCCGTAGGAGTCCGGACGGGGCTTACCAGCAGTTGACGTTGAGGACGGAGCCCGGCTCCCGTAGGAGTCCGGGCAGAGTCTACTTGAGGTCGACATCGTGGGCGAAATCGTTGATTCTGTTGAGGACTTCGACTGTGGATATTTTATACCCAACACCAGTCCCCCTACTTCCGAGTTTGAATTTGAACGAAGGAAGTACAGAGAGATGGGTACGGCCGAAGCCGTCCCCTCGAATCCCGCGCACTGCTGCCCCCAGATATTTTGGGCATTAATTGCGCGCGTGCCGGAGTCTTTTCGAATTGGGGCGGTACGAAGGGACTCTTCGAAATTTCCGCAGGAACGCTGGCCCAGGTACGGTGCAATAATGGCCCTGCCAACTGCCAGCCGCTTTTAGCCGCCTGCCAGGGGGAGTGGGACACGTGTCGGATGCGGGCTGGCTTGGGGGGATTCGCGATCATTATGGCGCCGGATCCCAGGGTCTATTTAAACCCGTCCTCCCACCTTTAGGTGCCCTACTCCGTTCCTGAGTTCTTACCAGCGTCTGCCTTCTCTTCGAGAGCCCTGTTTCAGTGGGCGTCTTCTCGAGCCGTAGGCATCTCCTGTTTTCGTCCCTCAGGTCCCTCAGAGCGATATAGGTTAGTTCCAGCACCGCCAACCTTCTTCTCACCACCTAGGGACTTCTTTTCTGTCATTATCTTTTTGCATCCCTCCGAGTTAGCTTCTTGTGGCCTCTCGTTCCCCCTTCTGTCCGTCTTCTTAGGGTCCTTTAGAGCCCCCCTTCGAAACTACTCGAAATGTCTTCCGGCTCTTCTGCTCCCTGCAGTTCTGGGAGTTCTTCTGCCTCAAACCCCCAGGTCCCCGTCTCTGCAGACGAACCCGCGTCTGGGGCTGGGCTCCGCCCGATTTTCGCGCCGGACGCCATTCCGTGTTCCCTGACCTCGGAGGAACTCCTTCTGATAAGGGTTCAGTACGGAGTTCCTCCGGAGTACGACCTGGAGCTGCCTGGCCCTTCTGACCGGGCCAGCACTCCTCCTCCCGGTCGCTTTTGTTTGTACCAGGAAGCGTTCCGTGCCGGACTCCGGCTTCCGCTTCCTTCCTTTGTCGTTGCCCTCTTCCGTTTCTTGGACATCTCCTTGGCTTCCATGGCCCCGAATTCTTTTAGGTTTTTGATAGGATTTCTCTCCCTCTGCCACGTAGTCGAGGTCCAGCCATCCCTCTCCTTGTTTAGGCACTTCTATACCTTCAAGCGCCATCCTTCGGCGAAGGACTGGTGGTACTTCTCCCTCCAGTTCGGCAAGAAGGGGTTGCTGAAAGGCGCCCCTTCTTCGATCCACAATTGGAAGGGAAATACCTCTTCGTCCACTGCCCGACCCTGAAACTGGGCCTGCCCCCTTGGGGCTCTCTGAGGGATTCTGTCCGCCGGGCTCCCAGCTTGGGGGAGGACGACCTCCAGGCCGCCCAGAAGCTTCTAGCTTATTCCGCTCCTTCCTTCCCAATCTTCTGAGGGAGCAGTTTCTTTTCAACATCGGCCTGAGTCCCCAGGATCCAGCGAGTATTCATCTTTTACCTTATCTTCTCTTTTCATGCCTTCCTCCTCCTCTTCCTTCTCTCTCTCTTTCCCCTCTGTTTCTTTCTTTCTCTCTTCTTTCTTTTCTCTTTTTTTTTTTTGACTGATTGGTTTGCTTCTTTTTCTTCTTTCCTTTTCTCTCTCTTTTTTCTTTCTTTTTTTTTTTTTTTTTTTTAAGAATGGACGCGAAGCAGCGCGGATGCTCGCCAGGGGCATGAGGGCCCACAAGAGAAAGGGCGCTGCGACCTCCGGATCGGCGAAGAGGGCCAGGGCGGAGGAGACGAGCTTAGCTGCACCCGTCCAGGTGGCCCCGGCCATCGACATTCCCTCGGATGCTGAGCCAACGGCCCCCCGGGCCTCCTCAGGAGTCCGCCAACTGGGGCCCCCGCTCCGGGGGTTCGCCCTACGGAGGCGCCCGCCGCGGGGAAAAGAAAGAAATCGGTGGCCCGCAGGGCGAGTAGCCGTCGAAATGCTGCGGACGAGTCCCTCTGCTCCGAAGAGGGGTCGGAGAATCCCTTCTACGATAGGGACCTGATCAGGCGGCTGATCGACGGCTGCATTCTGCCTGACGTCGTGGAGAGGATCGACCGCGCCGATCCTGAGCAGCGGGCTTGGGATTCTTTGGGGTCCTTCCTTGAGGTAAGCGACTCTTCATTTACATGGCTATTCGGCCTTTGTTCTGATTCCCTAGCCGTCCTTGTAGATTGGGCACCAGCTCCTCGCCTATATCGAGGCGGTGAGCCGCACGAGGAGGGATATCCTCCAGGTGGAGGAACGCTGTCAGGCGGAGGTTGCTCGCCTCCAAGCAAAGACGGCCGAAGTAGCCGCCCTCCAGGAGGCCCTGGAAAGGGAGAAGAAAGCCCGGGAGGAGGAGAGGCAGATCTGGAGGAATCGACGAGGAAGGCGGAGGTCGAGGTCACCCACTTGGTCGAGCAAACTCTGGTCCTGGTCTCGGAGGCCAGAGCCCTTGCGGTGGAGGAATTCAAGGCCTCCACGGAGATGAGGGACCTGAATGTCCAGTTCGACCAGGAAGCGTTCATTAAGAGGTTCGAGCTCTGCCAAGAGAAGGTGGCCAGAAAATTCTCAGAGCTCGACCTCAGCTTCCTAGGCGAGGAGTCTGAGGACGAGGCCGGCCCCTCGTCAGCCGCCACTGCTGTCGCAGCCCCCGCGCCAAGTTCTCCACCCCCCGCCCCTGAGGTCTGAGACCTTCGATCTTGTACCTTTACTTCGTCGCAATTTTTCTTTTCCGTTTGTCTTTAAAAACCATTCAATCAATAAAGTTGAATTTCTTGTTGCGGACGGCTTCTCCTTCCCCCTCCCTCCTTCTCTCTGCTTTTCTTCTTGCAATAAGTCGTGCTTTGACGCTTTTGCCTTCCGATGGCAGTGCCCTGCAGAAGTGCTCCCCCTGCCCCTGGGGGTCCCGCTGAAATCGACGATCCAGCGGCTGAAGAAGGAAGTCCTTCACCTGACAAAGAAGTTGAAGAAGACGGAAGGCGAGCTCCGCAAATCGAGAGAAGGTCACTCTGAAGCCACCGCTGAGGCCACCCACTTTCGGAGTCTCCATGTGAAGGGGATCATGGGTATAGCCGGAGGAAGGCGAACTTCGCAAAGGAACTCGAGGAATGTAAGAAGAGCGCCAGCGACCGAATTTGGGCCCAGGCCGTCAGGATCAGTGCCCTCAAGGTGGAACTGTCAGCTGCGAAGGGGAAGATCGGCCAGCTGGAAGGAAATTCATCCCGGCTCTTGGCCCGGGTCGATGATGAACAGAGGTGGTCGCAGAAGGTCTCCGACCTTCAGCAGCAGCTTCAGGACGCCGAGGTGAGCCACGACGTGCAGCGGGCTAGCTGGCGCAGGCAGGTGGAAGAGTATAAAGGGAGATTCAGGATGGTGGCCGACGAAGTCGTCCGTATCCAGAGGCAGCTGGCTAACAGGGCACAGCTTACTTCCGCCCAAGATTCTGAAGAGCTCCAAGCCCTAAGAGGCACCGTTGAGGGGATTTCTGTCTCCCTCGGAGAAAAGACAGCCGAGCTGCAACAAGTGAAGATCCAACTGGCACTCGAGCGGCGGGCCGTCGCGGACGCGGAGGTGGAATCCAAGGTCTTGAGGAAGAGGCGTCGAGAGGCGGAGGCTGAGAGCCAGCAACTTCGTCGGGCGCTCCAAGACGCGCTGCGGAAGAGGGAAGAGCTAGAAGAAGAAATTGAGAATCTGAGACAGTCCTGGTTAAGAGACGGAGTAGATAATTCTAGGTCGGAGGGAGCAGGGCCTCCTTAGAGCTCTTTTTGTCTTTTTGTCTTTTCATGTATTTACTTCCTTTTTGTCGTTTTGCCTTTCTTTCCTTGGCCTTCCGAGCTTTGTAGTGTGTATATCGGAAATAGAATAAAAAAGGTATTTTGTGTTACCTCATCCGCACGTTGTACTAAATTGCTGTCCGCCGAACCTTTCTTGTCATTTGACTTGTCTGATGTAGACGTCGTTAGGGGGCGCCCGGTCGTCGATGCGTTAGCTCGCCTTCGTCGTACATGGCCGCAAGCCTGAGCTTGGCCGTCCAGGCTCCGCATTATTTCGGGGATATCGTTGTCTTCCTAACCAGTGTTGAAAGTCTTTTTAGCGGCCGGAGGTGTTCGGTAGGAACTCTCCGTTTCAGTTGGGACGAAGTCCTTTAGGTCTTTTGGTGTGGTTCATCCTTCGTCCGTTCCCGTCGTAGTTCGTCATCCTTCCTTTTTAAATTTCCTCCTCTTCTCGGAGTGAAGGCCTTCCTCCGCTTTTCGCGGGGTTGCATAGGATCGAGGAGGTGCCAATGAGGGGCTTTTTCTTTTCACCCGATCTTGTTGGACGGCCGGGCTTCGCCACCATCAGCTCTTGCTGCAGATGTCATGGGTGGAACCCGGCTCCCGTAGGAGTCCGGGTGGAATCTTTCTTGGCGTCGTGGACGGAGCCCGGCTCCCGTAGGAGTCCGGATGAAGTCTTCCTTGGCACCGTGGACGGAATCCGGCTCCCGTAGGAGTCCGGGTGAAGTCTTCCTTGGCGTCGTGGACGGAATCCGGCTCCCGTAGGAGTCCGAGTGAAGTCTTCCTTGGCGTCGTGGATGGAATCCGACTCCCGTAGGAGTCCGGGTGAAGTCTTCCTTGGCGTCGTGGATGGAACCCGGCTCCCGTAGGAGTCCGGGTGAAGTCTTCCTTGACGTCGTGGACGGAACCCGGCTCCCGTAGGGGTCCGGGCCTTCCCCTTTGCTCGAGCCAGGGCGAGGTTCTCCTCCCATTCCCGGCTTGGCTGTGGGGGCGCGTTAGGGTGCTGTAAGGCCTCTCCCCCCATCCGGTCTGAAAGAACCGGGCCTTCGACTTTGCCCATGTCAGGACGAGGTCCTCCTCCTGTTCCTGACATGGCTGTGGGGGCGCATTAGGGCGCTGTAAGGCCTCTCCCCCCATCCGGTCTAAAAGAACCGGGCCTTTGACTTTGCTCATGTCAGGACGAGGTTCTCCTCCTGTTCCTAACATGGCTGTGGGGGCACATTAGGGTGTTGTAAGGCCTCTCCCCCATCCGATCTAAAAGAACCGGGCCTTTGACTTTGCTCATGTCAGGACGAGGTTCTCCTCCTGTTCCTGACATGGCTGTGGGGCACATTAGGGCGTTGTAAGGCCTCTCCCCCCATCCGGTCTAAAAGAATCGGGCCTTTGACTTTGCTCATGTTAGGACGAGGTTCTCCTCCTGTTCCTGACATGGCTGTGGGGGTACATTAGGGCGTTGTAAGGCCTCTCCCCCCATCCGGTCTAAAAGAACCGGGCCTTTGACTTTGCTCATGTCAGGACGAGGTTCTCCTCCTGTTCCTGACATGGCTGTGGGGGCACATTAAGGCGTTGTAAGGTCTCTCCCCCCATCCGGTCTAAAAGAACCGGGCCTTTGACTTTGCTCATGTCAGGACAAGGTTCTCCTCTGTTCCTGACATGGCTGTGGGGGCACATTAGGGTGTTG
This sequence comes from Elaeis guineensis, assembly GCF_000442705.2. Classification (NCBI taxonomy): domain Eukaryota; kingdom Viridiplantae; phylum Streptophyta; class Magnoliopsida; order Arecales; family Arecaceae; genus Elaeis; species Elaeis guineensis. The sequence continues at coordinate 174,914,677 of NC_025993.2, read as the reverse complement.
TAAGGCCTCTCCCCCCATCCGATTTTGAGATAGTCGGACTTTCATTTTGGGTATGCTTGGGTGGGGTTCTCCCCCATTCCTGACATAACTTTATTTTTGGAGGAGTCATATCCAGTCATAATTAATCCACACTAGATGGGAAGAGTACGTTAAGTAGAAAGAAATTTAGATTCAAGGTGAAATCGTAAGTGATACATTTACAGGTGTTCCGAGCTCCACGATCGCGGGTGGCCCGCTCCTCCTTGAAGCCCTCCGGTGATGGAGTCGATGGTCCCGATGGGAGGTCGGTCCCCGGGTTGCTCTTCCCTTCTTGGCGGTTCAGGCTGCAGAAGGGCTCTTGGTCGGTCTCCTCTACCCTCAGCCTGCGGCGGATGAACCTGTCGAGTCGACCTCGCCGAATGAGCTCCTCGATCTCATCCTGGAGCTGGATGCATTCCTCTGTGTCGTGGCCGTGGTCGCGGTGGTAGAGGCAGAACTTGTTGGGGTTGCGCTTCCCGGGTTGTGTGCGCATCCTCTCCGGCCTAGGGAGCTGCTCCCTGACCTCCATCAATACCTGGGCCTTCGAGACGTTGAGGGGGGCGTAGTTGCGGAATCTTCCTGGTGGGGAACCCCGCCGAACCCTGCGATCCGGGCTTCTCTGCCTGCGCGCCCGGGGTGGAGTATGGGCGCGCTTATGCCCGGGAGGGGATCGAGAGCGCAGCCGGGCTTCCTTTGGCCTTTTCTCAACTGCGGGTTTACTCGAGTCTCCCGCTTGCCGCTCCCTCGCCGTCTCTTCATCCTTCATTTTGAAGGCTTCTTCCGCTCGGGCGTATCCTTCAGCCCGAGCCAGCAAATCAGCAAAGTCCCTGGGATACTTCTTCTCCAGGGAGAATAACAGATCATTCTTCTGAAGGCCGCCTTTCAGGGCGGCCATGGCGACTGATTGGTCCATGTTCCGGACCTCCAGCGCTGCGATGTTGAAGCGGTTGATGTATGCCCGTATGGACTCCCCTTCCCTCTGCTTGATGTTGATGAGGGACTCCGAACCCTTCCGGGGGCGCCGGCTGCTGACAAAATGGGCCACAAATTGGTGGCTCATTTGGTCGAAGAAAAAGATGGTACCCGGTTTTAAAGCCGAGTACCAATTTTTCGCCGCTCCCTTCAAGGTAGACGGGAAAGCCCGGCATAAGATGGCATCAGGAGCACCGTGAAGCAGCATCATTGTCCGGAAGGCCTCCAGATGATCAACCGGGTCCGAAGTCCCGTCGTAGCTTTCGAACTGGGGAAGCTTGAAGTTTGGCGGGATCGGTTCCTGCATGATCATTTGGGAGAAGGGAGGGTCAGTACAAATATCCTCACCGTAAGCGGGAGGCGCATGGCGGAGTTCTTCAATCCGCCGGTTCATCTCCTGGAGCCTCCGGTCCAGAAAATCCTCTCGACTTCGAGTCTCGAGGGTCCTCTGGCAGAACGGGGGCAGGGATCTTCCAGAGGTGGAGTCATGGTCCGATTGAGGGCTCTTTACCCTCGGGTTTGTTTTCCCAGGAAGGACGGGGCGGCTGGCCCAGGTGGCCCGTCCCGCCGCCGGGTTCTGGCATTCCGGAGATGCCCTTTCCGGGTGCGCTGACGCCTGCGGCTGCTGCTGCTGCTGCTGCATTACTTGCACAGCTTCGACGAGGCCTCTGACTTGCTGTGCCAGCAAGTCAAACTGCTCCGTGCCGACCGCCGCCGCCGGAGGAGGAGGAGGAGGTGGTTGAGAAACAGGAGGGAAGGCCAGAGCCTGAGATCTGGCCGCGGAGGCCGTGGACCGTCGTGTGGACGCCTTGCGTGGAGGCATCGAGTATGGATCCCACGGGGGGAAACAAGGAGTGGGTGTCGGAGGAGACAATCGGAGGCGGCTCCATTGAACGCTCCTTTAAGAACAAGGGTACTGCGAAGACACAGCCCCTTCCTCTAGCGCCAATCCTGTTGGTGCAAAAATCTGCTTGCGCCGGAGAAGCTGGAGTCGGGGAAGTCGCGGTCGCCGTCGGGACCTGCAAAGGAAGTCTAAACCGGAGGTGGGGTTGCTCCGGCAAGACCCTCCGACGCTCAAGTCAGTTCTCTGCCTCAACAAGAATGGAGTGCTCGAACGGAGAATTTAGCAGAGTTTTGAGATGAAAAATGAGAGCTTAAAGAATAACGTATCTGGGTCCCCCTTTTTATAGGCGGAGGAGGTAACGGATTGATGGCGACGTTTGTAACCGTCTGGTAGTGGGCCGCCCATAGTCAGGAGGAATTTATTGCGAAGGGTAGTGGAGCGGAATCGTGGCTATCGCCGTAGCTCGCCATGTGGAATCAATTGCGAGGAGTGGAGCAGCGTCCGTTGTCGTGACTTGCCAGCGGATGGGAGAATCGCCCGGTATCCGTCGCAGGAAGTGGAGCAGGATCGTGGCCGTTATTGCGGCCTGCCATGGAGTAGTGGAGCTGCGCAGAATCCGTTGTAGGAAGTGGAGCAGGGCTGCGACCGTTACTGCGGCCTGTCAGGGGTGATGGAGCTGCGCGAAATCCACCGTAGGAAGTAGAGCAGGATCATGGTTGTTATTGTGACCTGCCAGGGGGCGCAGATCCATTGGCTGAAGCTCGGCTGCGGTCGGAGTCCGGCCTCTATAGGGGTCCGGGCGGAGTCCTCCTTGCGGTTGGGGTCGTGGATGGAGCCCGGCTTCCGTGGGAGTTCGGGTGGAGCCCTCTCGGAGCTGAAGTTGCGGGCGGAACCCGACTCCCGTAGGAGTCCGGGCGGAATCCCCTGCAATCAAAATCAGATGCGGAGTCCGGCTCCCGTAGGAGTCCGGACGAAGTCTGCTCGTAGCCGTTGGAGTCGAGGACGAAGCCCGGCTCTCGTAGGAGTCCGGGCGGAGTCTTCCTGCAATTAAAGTTAAAGGCGAAGTCCGGCTCCCGTAGGAGTCCGGACGGGGCTTACCAGCAGTTGACGTTGAGGACGGAGCCCGGCTCCCGTAGGAGTCCGGGCGGAGTCTACTTGAGGTCGAAGTTGTCGGCGGAGTCCGGCTCCCGTAGGAGTCCAGACGAAGTCTGTCTGCAGCCGTTGGAGTCGAGGACGAAGCCCGGCTCCCGTAGGAGTCCGGGCGGAGTCTTCCTGCAATTAAAGTTAAAGGCGAAGTCCGGCTCCCGTAGGAGTCCGGACGGGGCTTACCAGCAGTTGACGTTGAGGACGGAGCCCGGCTCCCGTAGGAGTCCGGGCGGAGTCTACTTGAGGTCGAAGTTGTCGGCGGAGTCCGGCTCCCGTAGGAGTCCGGACGAAGTCTGTCTGCAGCCGTTGGAGTCGAGGACGAAGCCCAGCTTCCTACGGGAGCCGGACGAAGTCTGTCTGCAGCCGTTGGAGTCGAGGACGAAGCCCGACTCCCGTAGGAGTCCGGGCGGAGTCTTCCTGCAATTAAAGTTAAAGGCGAAGTCCGACTCCCGTAGGAGTCCGGACGGGGCTTACCAGCAGTTGACGTTGAGGACGGAGCCCGGCTCCCGTAGGAGTCCGGACGGAGTCTACTTGAGGTCGAAGTTGTCGGCGGAGTCCGGCTCCCGTAGGAGTCCGGACGAAGTCTGTCTGCAGTCGTTGGAGTCGAGGACGAAGCCCGGCTCCCGTAGGAGTCCGGACGGAGTCTTCCTGCAATTAAAGTTAAAGGCGAAGTCCGGTTCCCGTAGGAGTCCGGATGGGGCTTACCAGCAGTTGACGTTGAGAACGGAGCCCGACTCCCGTGGGAGTCCGGGCGGAGTCTACTTGAGGTCGAAGTTGTCGGCGGAGTCCGGCTCCCGTAGGAGTCCAGACGAAGTCTGTCTGCAGCCGTTGGAGTCGAGGACGAAGCCCGGCTCTCGTAGAAGTCCGGGCGGAGTCTTCCTGCAATTAAAGTTAAAGGCGAAGTCCGGCTCCCGTAGGAGTCCGGACAGGGCTTACCAGCAGTTGACGTTGAGGACGGAGCCCGGCTCCCGTAGGAGTCCGGGCGGAGTCTACTTGAGGTCGACATCGTGGGCGGAATCGTTGATTCTGTTGAGGACTTCGGCTGTGGGTATTTTATACCCAACAGTTATTATATATTTTTTTCCTCCTATAATAGAGTCAAGGGGGCCTAAAACCATTATAATAACAATATTTTAAACCTTAATATGCATTGTATATGGAAATAAAAAATAATTTAGATTAAATATTTTATATTTTTGACTAAAGCAGTAGTACCTCATTATTCTTTGAATTTGGATGAAAAAAGCTTGGGTCTCAAATTTTTATTTTTAATTAAATATTATAATTTACTCTTCTTTTTTTTTTCTTGGTATTGCGGTTTAGTCGTCCAACTCGTTAGGAATTGTGATCGCGCGATTCTCACTTGATTAAAAAAAAAAAAAAAAAGAAAGAAAACCATAATATTCCTTTTATGCCCTTCACGGATTAGGGAAGAGGTTTAATTTTTGGCGGGAAGGAAAGAGAGATACCATGGGCAATTTTCCACTATTTTTAATAAGGTTTTGACCCGATTTGGGCGAGTCGGGGGATCACCGCAAGGGGGCGAGAGAGCAGGAGAGAGAGGAACCTGGAAAGATCCTCCCTCTTCTGCTATACACTCTTCAAATCGCCTCTCGCCGCCCTCAACCCCCTCGAATTCGCTCAAGAAGCCGAGAGAGATGGAGGAAGCGCGAGGAACGGGGCGGTCCTCGGTCCTGCCGCCACCCCGCCCCTCCCGCCGCTGATGGCGCCGCCTCCGGGAACCTGCCAGGTCCTCACAGGATCTTCGCCGCGGCGCGGCGATGAGGGAGGTTCATTTGCCCAAAGTGCAAGCTGCCGCAGAGCTGATTGCCCCCGCCGCCACCTCGCCGGCCCCCACCCCGGTCCCGGGGTATCCATTCGACGGGCTCCGACTCAGTAGCTCGAACCAGATTGGCGTTGGGGTCGAGTATCAAAGACCTCCGTTCTTGTGACGAGCTCGGCGACGTCGGAGTCGGCGGTGGACATGGAGACTGTTTGGTGGTGCTGGTGGTCGAGACGGCGGCGGTTGAGGGGAGAGGGCGTCGGCGAGGTGGACGAGGGCGGTGTCGAGGATGGTGCGGTGGTCGAAGGAGCGGCTGATCTCGGCAGCGAGCAAGCGGACGTGCCGGGTATTCTCGTTTGGCTGTTCGCTTCTTGTCGCCCCCTCCCCCACTCCTCAGGTCGCATTTATGTGGGTTCTTTTCTTCTTTGGGAAATTCTTTGTGCACCGCCGGCAAAACGCCAGACGTAGGGTGCATCACCTTCTTTGATTAGTTTGCATAGTTAAATATAATTTTTTATCATTTAAAACTTTTAAATGATAAAATTATTTTTATTTTTTTTTTAAAATTATGAAGCTTTTTACCTATTATACATATTATAACATCCTGTTGCATATTATGTCTTGATACACATAGAAAATTATAATTTAGTTTAAAATATTATAATATGAAAGAAATATTTTTGTTCGATCACTTTTCAATACGTATTTAATATCTGTAGTTTTATTTTTTTATTTAAAAATTTTGAATGATAAAAATATTCTTATTTGTTGAAAAAAATTATGACATCCTGCGTTATATTATGATATTATTATGATATTTTATGGATAAAAATTAATTTTCTGAATGCAGAATGTTATAATATAAATATAAGATGTCATAATTTTTTTAAAAAATAAAGATATTTTTATTATTCAAAATTTTAAACGAAAAGATAAAACTGCAGGCACATTGAAAATGATGATCATGTGGATCAATGAGATAAGACAGTACGCTTCACGTCGGATTTTCTACACTGCCTGCAGTGCACAAAGAAGAGAAATTCTTTGTGCACCGCGGACGGTATAGAACGTACAGCCCGCGATAATTGGCTCACGCGTGGAGCCATGGCATGATGCATGAAAAATAAAATTTTATTTTTCTTCTAATCCTGGACATGAGCCTATCACTATGGACAGTGCGCACGGTCGTCCATTGCCTGCGGTGCACAAAGAATTTCTGGCACAAAGAATTTCTCTTTTTTTCTTTTATCATGTAAAGAAACATTAAGCATATAGAACTAGAAGCCTAAATCATATAACTTGACAATTTGGATGGGCCGTGTGGATTTTGTCATGAGCTTGCTCTACCTAATGGCACATTTACTTACATTGGTATGATCAATGAACTGGCTTTTGGTTGCTTTGGCTGATAGTGTGAGTCCCATGAGAAACCATGGGGACAAACAGTCAAATTTTAAGTTGGTTGATTTGTTCCGTCTTCAATCTCTGAGAAGTACAAAATGATGAGCAATTGCATTCACCGATGAAACAATAATGTTTCCAATGTTGCTGGATGTAGTAAGTTACCCCAGGAACTCATAACATAATCAAATTCTTCTAGTTGAAGAAATAATTTATCTCAAAAAAAAAAAAAAAAAACAAAATAAAACAAAAAAAACAAAATGAACAACTTATCAACAAGGTTTTAGGTGCTGGTCTCTGCCAACCAGTAAATACTGTACCTTAGAGCTGTCAACGGGGGTCCTGATCCGAGATCCATAAATATTTATCCAATGGATCCGAATCTGATATTAGTACTGGATCTGATTACTAAGATCCGGACCCGATTAACCATTAAATAAACAGATAGGGTCTGGATATTTAATATCCAAACCCGATAGATCCGAGATCCGATATATATATATATATATATTTTGAACCATTAGATCAGAGATCCAACGGTTTAGGATTTTTAAAACTTTCGAAACCCTAAGTAAACCCCTTATCAATTAACCCCGTCGGCCGTCCGTCCCTCTGAATCTCTCTCCCTCTCTCTCTATCTCTCGATCTCCCATCCCGACGATGCCTCCACTTCGACCTCTTATGCAGTCGATCCTCTAGCCTCTCTCTCTCCTCCTTCGGCATCTCGCGCAATCGCTCCTCCGGCCTCTCCCTCCCCTCCTCCGCTCCTCTTGCACAGTCGGTTCTCTAGCCTCTCCCTCCCCTCCTTCAGCATCTCGCGCAATCGCTCCTCTGACCTCTCCCTCCCCTCCTCCGCTCCTCCCGTGCAGTCCCGCTCCTCCGACCTCTCCCTCCCCTCCTTCGGCCTCTCCCTCCGCTCCTCGGCTCCTCTCCCGCTCCTCCGGCCGCTCCATCTCCGAACGCACTGCTTCTCCATCTCCACCGCGTCGGTGGCCGGACCCAGACCCACGCCGACCGATGGGAGTAAGGGGTTTAGTGTTTTAGGATCTCAATCTCTCTCCCTCTCTCTGTCTTTCAGTCTCCCGCTCTCTTCGACGCCGCCGACCATCCCTCCTCTCCTCTCCACCTCTCCCGCTCTATCGCTCCGATCCCACGACGCCGACAACCGACCCTGCTTTTCAACTGTGGCACCAATTTCATCTCCATCTCCATTGCTCGTCGGACCGGACATCAAAATAATATAATTTTTTGATGATGAAAGATTAACAAGTAAGCTTTTTGATTATATTGTTATATTAACAAAAAAAATATTTATTAATTTTTTTTATATTTAATAAATAATATTTTATATTTCTTTTGATTAGACCTTCATTATTATCCCACGGCATGGTAGAAGTTGTTTGAAATTACGACTTGTGAGAAATGTTAGAACAAATTAGGATAAAACAACGTGATGTTGTTATTTAAATTTAAATAATATATCGAGTACTTTATAATTATAATTATATGTTGTTATTAAAATTATAAATTATTATTATAATTGTATGTTGTTATGTTTTTGAATTTTTACTTGTTGAATTTGAATAAATTTTATATTTTTATTTGATGTATAATTTTTAAATATTTTTTAGAACATTATATAATTTTTAAATATTTTTTTTATAAAATTTTAAAAATAAGTTTCAGATTTCAAAATCGGTGTATGATTTTTAAAATATTTTTTTAGATCATTATATAATTTTTAAATATTTTTTTATAAAATTTTGAATATGAGTTTCGGATTTCAAAATCGAATCCGGATATTCAAGACCCATTAGGATCCGGATCCGATACTTCAAAGCTAGATCCGTCGGATATTCGAATCCGGATCCGATACCAGTAACTAAAATCGAATTCGAATCTGGATATTTAGGTTCTGACTCAAAACCGATCCGTTGACAGGTTTACTGTACCTAACCTGATACACGTACATGGCACGGATGAGCATGATACCTATTAATTTTTTTCCCCATATCTAAGATAATTTTTTTTTTTTTTTAATTTTCAACACAGTATGACATGCTCCAGCTTAGCATGAAGACATGCAAGCAGCGAGCAAACCCACTGGTTACTGCTTTAACCTTTGTTTGTCTGCGATACATTAATTCTCACAAGTATATCAAAGTATATGGGACACGTTACTGATTTACATGTTGATCAAGAAACTGGAGGAGTGCGAGACCAGCAGCCCAAACATCATCATCTAATACAGATTCTTCAGGAGAATGACTAATACCTCCTCGACAACGAACAAACAACATGCCAACCTGCTAATATACCATGAGCCAGTCAAACATGGGGGAAAATACCATTAATTTGTTAAGGACAGTGCATGAGATATCTGACCTTGGTTAAATGAGACATCGCCATAGCATCATGTCCTGCTCCACTCATTAGGATAGGCACGTCACCATGAATGTCACTTGGCATCTTCCTCAGAGCTGAACTCGTTGCGTGTTTAAGCTGCAGAGTTAATTCCGAGTCACAGTGGGCTGCCTCTGCATCATGCTGAAATGACAAATGTGTCATATAGTTAATCCAGTAAAGGTATCAATATGGAAATTTGAATAGAAGATTGTAGCCCCACACCTTATGCTTAATGGTACAATTAACCATCCGCTGCTCACATTTTCGATAAACCTGGTTAGAAAATTCAGATACTACTGATTTTCTTGCCTCATCATCTATTGCTCTTATATCCACAGTAAAATTTACCTGCAAATAGTTTTTTTTTTTTTTCCAAAGAAATATATAAACATTGAGGAATTAAACAAATAACATGGTCAGATTCCTGGATTGTTTTCTTTTATGTGAAAGAGATGCATGGTGAACCAATACCTGGCCAGGAATGACATTGCTTGCACTTGGCCAGCAAGATATCTCTCCAACTGTGCAGACCAATCCTGCAAGAGACTCCTTTTCGAAGAATCCACATTGTTCATCATAAGCGAACAACTTATCAGGATATTTACATAGAGTTTCCAAAGTTACAATGAGTTCAGCAGCAGCAGCCATTGAATCTTGGCGCATTAACATTGGAACTGTGCCAGCATGCCCCTGGGCCCCACTTACTTCAACCTAGAGCGTGACTGCAGGTAAACTCAGTGGCTTCTTTAAGGCATTCTGATGAAGATCTAAACTTAGAGATTACTTAAACAATTATCTTGCAAAGCTCAAATGTTTACTCTTTAGGAAACAAGAATACATGCTACTGTGATAAGCATCATTCAACCTTTAACGCATTTTCAGGAAATAATTAGATTCTTATCTGGCATTCAATTTTTAATCATAAAAAGCAGTTACTGGGCTCACAATTCAATATGAAACCAGGGGGAAGAATTTCTACACTCATGTTGACATAATAAATCTCACGGGCAGGAAAATCATAAAATTCAGTTGAGTGTCATAACTTGCACTCCGTGTCTTTTCGACAGGGAACCCTAAAGCCGAGTGCTGATGCTTATGGCTGATGTAAGCAGAACACTTTTATTTTGGAATCCCATGAGCATAAATTCATGTTTAATTCTCCAGAATTTTTGTGTCAGGATACCAGATTTTGGAAAACCGAAATGTCCAGCTAATTATCTTCTCCAGCTTGGCGAAGCATAGGTTTATGTTATGAAAATCCTCATCCAAAATTCATGTCCTACAGTTAAGCTAATGGTTCTTCTGTTTGGCTAAGAAATTTCAGAAACCACCATTATTAATAGAAATAACACGATCTTCCAGATGACTTTGATTTTTCTTGGGAATTTTGGAACAAAGCCAAACAGTGTTCTCACTTTTCAAAACTCTTGTACATCGTATGCCTTTATAATCAACTCCGCATTAACAATGGTGCAAAGGTTGAGATCTGTACAGCTCGCTGGTCATCTATTTTTTTTTAAAAAAAATGTAATCCTAATACTATTTTTTAGTTTGCTAGTATCATTTCCATCTTACCACCGTTGCACATTGTGCATACCGCAAGCTCATGCAAAACATTAATTATTTCAATTTTAAAACAGCCAAAAGTTTATCCTGATATATCAGAATAGCTGCTAGTGATTTATACCAGTTTCCAAATATCCATGAAGGATGCACATTGATCCAGAAGCAATAACTCCAGTTTAATAGTAGTTACTCATGAAAGCAATTTCAAAGGCAACAATTCCCTTTACAGAGATAACAATTATCTAAGAAATGATCTATCTATCAATTTCACATTCTTAGGATGCTATGACTTTGCATTCAATACATTTATATCCAAAGCAATGTTTTAAATGCTCTAGAAATTGCTTGCTACTGGCTATAACAAATAGTTTTGTTTCTCCTGGGTTGTTTTTTCAAAGAAAGGCCACATTCTGTATAGGTTTCCATATGAAAGAATGTGCTAAACTTACAAACCTTTAATCTTGTCTGTCCAGCAATCCCTTTCACAACACCAAGGGGATAACCAAGTGTTTCCAGTACAGGTCCTTGTTCAATGTGCACCTATGCAATTACATGGGTTATAAGTATATTTAGATTATGTCAAGGTCAACAGGAATAGCCATATTAGAAGGATTATACCTCAACATAACCCCAGACTGATTTTGGGTTATACTTGACCCAAACAAGGCTTTCATCAGTAGCCTCAAAAGAATTTTCTCTAAGAACATCTTGCACTGTAATGCCACTGTATACATTCCATCTATCAAATAAACAGAAAGAAATAAACTAGCATATGAAATGTGATGGTGATGCTTAGAAGACAACCTCTTATCAGATATTTGTAATGCTGTTGGAGGTAGAATACCAGCTATAGCAGCACTTCCTAGAAAGGTAGATTGAAACCTAACACCCTCCTCATCGCTGAATGCAATAACCTGAAGGTTGTCGGCAGAGTTACAGCAATAAGAATGGTGTGATGTAAGTATACTCACAAAACACATTGTAAGATTTATAATATTTCAACATTACAAACTTTGACAAATAGATATGCATCAACATACTAAAACAAGGGTAAAAGAATAAAAGAAACAGGTATACATGAACATTTGTCTATTATTTGAGGAAAGGTGGGACCAAAAATCCTGTATCGCACTTGCCAATGAAGCTTTCAAGGTTTACCTTGGAATCTGGTTATATAACCACCATTGTATGGAACAAGACTGGCCTAAAAATATAAAGCAAATGCTTCAAAATCAAGAGGAAAAAACTATAGACTGATCTAATCTATCGTTTATGCAGCCAGAGAAATAGAGATAGGCAAGGGGGAAAAAAAGGTTGGCTGGACAATCTGCAATCAAGAAAGTAAAGTGGTAAGTAATTCCTTCCAAATCAAGAGACTGCTTGATAGATGTCCATAGCCCCAAATAGCATCGATTGTAAAGAGCCAGCAGTCCATTGAATTTCGTACACCTTTAGTTAGCTTTAATAAAATTAATGTGGCGGCCCGAGATCAACTTGAAGAAAAATGTCATCCTTTAGGTTGAAAACTTCCACATAATTGCCGGAGAGAAGTATCACTGTTGTCTTCATACTGGGGATGGTTTATACGATTACCATCCATTACCTTTTTCACTAGCTCTCTGCATCAATCAACTAATGATCCACCAGACAATAGAAGGAGAGGAGATAATGTCTTCCATTCAGGCGGTCCCTTCAAAATTTATCCTATGCGGAATACGATCCGCCATAGCACAACTTGTCAAATTTCCATACCCATCAAAATGCATGCAACAAGAATTTCCACAAGGTTCTACTTAAGCTTCCTAAAGAGCTAAACATACAGACCAGTCCATGGACTCAAGGACTCTAACTGAAGCCATTTATTGATGGCAAAGTTAGCATCCAGAATATTTCTCCCCTGAGAAGTACTAGTTCAGGTATATCTTATAATTACAAACCACTGTTTTTTCAAGTTTTAGGTCTTAGACATAAGATCCTAGATAAGTACACAAGTTTTCCTATGGAAATTTGTCCTTCTTTCATTGTTTTTTCTTTTCCTACTCCTTGCTCTGTTCTTCTACTACCTAAACCTGTATGTCCTGAACTATTCACTCATCTTGCTCATAAAGTCCATACACATTTGCATAAGACTTCGGGAGAGGGGGAAAAAGATTGATAATTGAATTCACAGAATGCAGCTGTGCTTTCTCTCAAGCAAAAAACTGTTCATATTATCATATACAGAGCCATGCTAAAGTTCAAGGCATCTAACAACACTAAACAAGCACCAACCAGAGTTCAACAGAACCAGTTCTCAGGTAATGTCATTAAGTTTATACGCTAAGCCCCTCCACCAATACACGCTTCACAAGCTTGACAAATAAGTGTGCTTAACCATCCAAAGTTTTAGAGTGAAGGAAATAGTGATAGTCAAATGAGACTAGAAGACAAACCAAAGAATTTCCATCAGTTATGGACTTTTAATTCAGGCACACATGAAATACATGTCATTTTGGTAATCGTTCTATGACAGGACAGTTTCAATAGAGTATGACAAGCAAGGACAACAATATCATGTGTCTGACAGGCCTTCAGTCAAGAAGATACAGAGTTCAAGTTATTTCAGTGCTAGTATAGTCTGTCACAGAAATCTGGTAATCAGTAAATATAATGACAGCTGTCAGTAGGAGCGTAGCGCTGGAAGCTGGTCAGGTTGAATCAGGATTTGGAACATTCTTATAAAGAAAAAAAAAAAGAAAAAGAAAAAAAATGTATTTAAATCATGTCAAAATTTTGAATCCAAGAGTAATGTATTTTCATTTAGTTTGGGTAAGGTAAGTTCATACTTAAGATTTTGTATATTGATCCATTGGGTTTCAGGTCAAACCAGGTCAAGAGTGAGCCAACAACAAACCATAAGAAACATCTATAAATTGGTCAATTGGTTATATCATAATCATGTTGGCCCAAGGAAAGAACAGTTAAGAATTATGCAGAGAATCATTAGCAACACATTCTGCATATGACAACCATATATAAATTATCATCAAAATTGATGATTAACTACATAAGAGTGATTACTAAAATGAAAAGTCTTACATCCAAGGAAGATTGTGAAAAATGGAGTGTACCAGTTTTGAGTCAGTTTTGGCTGGAATCATGTCACTAAGCAATCCATATCTGATCCATATCAAAAACAGGACATTTTTTTATCCAAGCCTAATCTAAATGACTCCAATTTGTAGCGGACAAAGTAATTCACAGGATGGCTGTGGAGTGGGAACAGGTATATCGAATACTATTGCAGGCTCAAATCTTGGCATGTTAAGTCCTGATATTTGGTTAAGATAGACTACAAGATGCATCACTTGAGTTTGCACTTTATTTGCAAAGAAAAAAGTAGAAAAAACACTAACCTCTACTGGCCTATAAAGTTTCTCCAACTTCCCTTTAATCCTCAAAACCTTCAAAGCAGAGATTGCACAAATTATACCCAATGACCCATCATACTTTCCAGCATCAACAACAGTGTCCTGTTTAGACCACAAAAAGCCACAAAATGTCAAGGCTACATGAATTAAGTTATCCTGATTAGAAAGATCAAATCTTGAGCCATTACCAAATGAGATCCAATTAATAACGTCTCTGCAGTTGCATTAACTGTGTCGGTTCGACCATGTAGGTTGCCCATTTGGTCCACCCAGCTGAAGGTCAACAGTATACCAATCAATTACATCGAAATAATTCTCAGAAAAAAGATGAAAGACAAACATACGTTTTCAATCCAGCATCCTGCATCCAGCTCATGATAAGATCTGTAGCTCTTATAGAGCCTGGACTTAGGAATGTTCTTTCAAGATAACCATCAGCATCAGATATCTGTTCAGAATAACCAAAGTTGCCATTAGGAGGGAAAGAATGTTTCTTGAAGCACCAATATAACAAATTAGAAATTCATACCATCATGCTTCGTAAGAAACTGCACAAAAAAGTGAGTACCCAGTATTACACAATAAGAGTATAATCCAAATAACAAGAAATTTTAAGCCAACCACTTCTGAAATTCCTTATATATTTTGGCAAACAAAAAACTGTAAATGAGAGATAAGCTTAGACTATTACTGCTTGGATGCCATTTTATATATCTCAAGCATGCATCACGGGATTGAACACCTAAGTAATTATCATGTTATGATATTACGTGAGCAAGAATGAGACCCTGAACTCAGTACAATTAAAACCAAATTTAGGATGCTTAAACAAGAGCCGATTTTCCATGCAAGATCTTCACAAAAACCAAGATGTGTTCCAATTAATTAGCCTTGAAAAACTTCAATATACTTTTAAAACCATTACCCAAATCAAACCTGTGACACCTAGATATAATAATCAATGCATTGAGAATCCTTGAGAGCAACCCAGTGGAACAAAAATATTCTTCACTAAGCTACTCTAGCAGCATCTATGTTGAACAAGTACTAAACCTTCCTAGATCAACAAGAAATTTTATGCATGTGGTTGCATCAGATTAGCACTCTTTGGGTCCAGCACCATGTCATTGCCCCCATAATGTCCAAGTTCACATGCACACAAAGCCTAAATAAAAAACAAAATCATGTACATGTCATATCATTTTGTCTGCTGGTCTTATATGCCGAGGGCATCATAAGGTATGTACCATTAAGCTGCCAACATAATGCAAAAACTGAAACAACAAAAAAAAGAAAAAGAAAGCAAGCAAGAATTTAGCCTTCACCATAACATATAAGCTGAAAAAATATAATATCTTTTTAATAAGCATATAAAATGTACTCAATACGACAACCTAATAGAGCATAGGCAAAAAAATAATATTTCTAGTAACAGTATTAGTAAAATTATATTAATTTTCGATATTTCAGAAGTTATTTTTATACAATACATTGGCATCCATGACCCACAAGAAATGATCTCCATAGTACATACATTTCACAAACTTCTATTTTCTTATTCATGTGGCTTACAAAGAGCACTACCTAATAAAAAATTCTGTTCCATAAACTAGTTCATATTAATCCAAAGAAACAAAAAAGGAAAAATATTAACCTTCATAACGCTAAAGAAGCATGTTAAAATTTGAAGTTTTTGAACCTATATAAAATTAATTAAAATCAAAATTAATGCATAACCCTTCTTCAAGATTCAAGGTAGCCACCATATTATTCTACCAAAAAACAAAATTTCTAAGAAGCATCTTTATCCATGTTCTCTCTTTTTTATTTTTTTTTTATAATAATGTGAATCTTTGTCCATGTTCTCTTGTTCATATTTAAACCAACATCAAGCAATACCAAGATTCTTACAAAAAAATAGCGAAAAACAGAAAATCTACAATAAAATTTCACATCATTGGATTCAAGAACTGATTGGAATCTATATCTCCATCTTATATATGTTTTTAAAAAAAAATGAAAAATTTGACAGAAAATGTAATGGTTTTCCGAACCTTGCCTAGCTGATTAATTCTAGACACTGCCTCGTCCCTCAGAATCGCTGGAAACAGTTCATCTCCTCCATCTTCTCCACTTCCCACCTCCAAACCTTCTTACAGCGAAATCTTTCTCGTATGATTAAGACAACTCGAAAAATCGCAAAAAAAAAGGGAAATATTCTAGAAAATGGAATTGAGCAAGTACCCGAGATTAAAAGGGATGCGAGAAGGATCGAAACAGAGAAAGTTAGAGCTCGGGAACCATCAAGAAGGGAGAAAGATGAGAGCTTTCGGGAAAGCGAAGCCATAGCCCCTCCTCCACTCCCGCCGTTACGAAGGGATCTTGTCAGGGGAAAAATATCGGCCAAGATTTCGTACTTCCATGTTCCGTCAGACCACATTATGGTACACACTTAAATACTTAATGATGATTTCTGTTTGATGCGACGTAAAAGAATACCATCTCTTAACTATAATAAACCTGCGGTACAACTTATTGTCTTCCGTGATAAACCACAACACTCTCGAAGCTGTCCTGAAAGAGCGCATAGATATTTATATGCGGACACTCGATCTGCCATTCACGACTCTCAAAGCGAATCGCAACCACCAGATGGTCTGGATGCCGTGATGTGGACGGCAGATTGGAAGGTCGCAGAGTAAATTATGCGCGTAGGAATGAAATCTAAGTACAT
The DNA here is from genome assembly GCF_000442705.2 of Elaeis guineensis. NCBI lineage: Eukaryota > Viridiplantae > Streptophyta > Magnoliopsida > Arecales > Arecaceae > Elaeis > Elaeis guineensis. The sequence continues at coordinate 174,898,397 of NC_025993.2, read as the reverse complement.
TGCGTGAATCGGAGCGGAAGCTGATGAAGACGGGAATCTGAGAGAATAAATAAAATATTCTGTAATGGATTCTGAGGTGACGTGACTCATGCCAGACTTTTTTTTTTTTTTGTTTTTTTCTGGTGAAACACTCTTTGCCAAGCTTTGGTAATGGATGAAGTGAATACGTCAGGCCATAAAATATTAAGTAATTACGTTGATGCACCAACACATGTCACACTGTAGATCGTGGGGTGAATATACGTGGAATCAAGCGGAGGGCAAAAGGATGCATGTCTGGACAGCATCTTGGACGTATTTGTGAATAAAAAAATAAGAATCAAGTGTATTAAGTAAAAGCATAAGAACAAGAATCCAATTGTGAACTGTAATATTGCATTCGTGACAAAGATTCAAACAGCTTTATGGTCGTGGACTCATAGTGGGACAGAGGCGACCAACATGGCAGTGATTCCAAAAATACTGTTCATGAAATCCAATTTTACAGGTTATATGCGTACACGAAAAAATTGATGAAGTAGAGGGATATTATCAAGGGTGGAGCTAGAAATTTTATGCGGGGAGAGGGGCATTTGAGTGCAAGAGTTGTATCTTTCATATTAAAAATGGATTCACCTTTCTTCATAATAAATCTACCATTGAACAGTTTTTGATCGTTTTGAAATCTATGCAGATAGATAAATCAAAGTATTAAGAGTTTTTTGAGATTGTGCAGGAAGTGATCCATCAGTTGATGTTACGAAAGAAGACGAATCATTCTTCCATGCAAAAGATACAATCCAAAGCAAAGTATAGAAGCATAGAAATCCTTCTCATAATAAATTAATTCAACAACACCCCACGTTCTTGATATGTTTCAAAAACACTATTTTTCCTCCGAGGTATATTCTTGTTACTGGGTTTTGGAGATGGCCCAAGTTGGGCGTTCAATTTTGAGAGCTATTTAAAGCAGTTTTATCCAGTTCAGCCATTTTGCTTTTAGGCCTCTTTGACTAATATCTTTAAGGCATATTTAAATTGTATTGGACTGGATATTTGAAAAATACTGATGATACTAGTTTAGCAAGAATTTTGGCAATTTCTAATGATTTCTGTGAACATGCCTAAAATTGTTATAATAGATTTTCAGAACAATCACCCTTGTTCCCCAGCAAGCTCAGGGTTTAGAGTAGAACGCTCTTATTAGTTGTAGCTTCCTCATTGGATCATGGTGCATTATATTTTTTCCAAGTCTTTGCGATACAACTTGGCAATGTCGAAAAAAATGAAACATCTATAGTTTCTTTTAATTTTCTAATGTGTTATGGCCTGGGTTTGGATCGTATCTTTTGCATAAAAGAATGAACGATCTTTTTTTGCGGTGTTAATCATTAAATCGGGCTTTACACAGCTTTCAAAGTACTCCAACCTCTTCTTTCCATCCATAGCACAGATCATAAAGTTAATGTTATGCTCTGAAAGCTATGCAAAACACAATTCAATGGTTGATGTCGTAATAAGATCAATTATTCTTTCATGTGAAAGGTACAATCCAAAGGCATTATGATTTTGCATTAGGGGCCGATTTGGTGGCTCAAAGTTCTAAATGATCACAGGCTAGTGCAGAATTCGTTCTCCTTTTAACTTTCTTGCTTTAGTTAGCCTGCATTGTAAAGGTAAAAAATATCCAGTTATTCTATTGCATGCTGCGCTACCTGTTGGAAGTGCTGAATGATGAGCAAAAGACATGAGCCGGTAAACTTGGACTGATGTGGACCTGTATTTTGTTATAATGTTGTAGAAACAATGGAATGAAATAAAGAATCAGAATTAGATTTGAGAGGTGCCAAGTAGTTTTCCACGCTAACTTACTGAAGTCATATCATACTTGTTTTTTGGAAGCTCTAAGTGATGAATTTGTTTGAATCCAACAGAGCAGTGGACATGAACAATTAGCAATGTTTTGTTAATGACAGCAAGGTTTTCTGAGGAAGCCAATAGATGACCACAGATTGTCATAGTGCAGGAAATTTTGTGATGACTTGTTTAAAATTATTTATTCTAATAGCAAGAGTGATGTAGAAGATTATTAGTTTGTGCAATTAACCTTTTGTCTTGCATACTTATGTAAGCACTGAGCATTTGATTCAGATTGTTATAACTTTTGGATGTCTTAGAAGGTGTTGTTTTCTGAGTTTCTGGTTCTACTAGAAGTTTTCTGTTGGGACTTGCAGTAAGGTGCAAAGCATTTGCTATCACTTGGTTGTAAAATAGACAGCGCATCTGATCAATTCTATTTGCCACATATTTTGAAGCATAAACACTAACATATAATTGGAAGATAATGCAATCAAAACTGAATTAATTAATAAGGATAACTCTACCTCCACAGAATAGTAATCTCCCATTCCATTGGTGTTGTTTTATATCATGCTTCTGAATCAAAACTTTGGTTTTGAACTGGGAATCTCTCTTCTCAGACCTAAGTGGATACAGCATGAATTAGAGTGTGGACCTCATTGTAATTAGAATATTTCATGGCTTAGGGACTGGCTGCAATGTGGTCAGCTGCTGAGGCAAAATAAAGGAGAAGCAGTAAAATGGGGAAAAAGTTAAGAATAGATGATTTGAGGCAATGTTATGTTCATGATCATTAGTTCTTTGCAATGACAGTAGATGGTGTAACTATCTTTCCAAATGAATTTGTTCAAAATTCTTGTTTCCTTCATATAAATGGCCAGTTATTTACTTGTCCCACAACTCCTCTTCACATATTTTAGACTGCCAATGTACTATAGATGTGTTTGCCTGACATGAACGGAGGCAAAGCCACCCATTTTGTTATTAGAGGAGGAAGATATTTACAAGAGGGAATACATTGGGGCAGGTAAACAATTTTTACAGAGTATCTGCTTTGAATCTGAAGCAGGGGAAGGATTCAGCAATAATAGAAGACCTTAAATACTGTAACTTAGCGAAGTGGTAACAGGATGGAGCCAGAACAGAGCTTGGCTATTTTAGACTGTCCACAAGAAACAGTCATCAACCTGTTTTAATATTGGTTTTATGATCCATTTGTTTTCATTTTTATCATATCTTCACATGTCATATAATATTATCTATCTTGCATGTTCAGAGATGGGCGCGGTGCATGAACTATCTAATCATGCTACTTAAAATCAACTGCCCTTCCAGCATGATAATTTACAGATTTATTTGTGCTTTAAAATTTCCTGCTGTTTTAAAATTGAGTTAGAAGCATGTTGTCATATTTAAATAACTAATTATTTTCACAAAAAAGCTGAGATTTTTTTTGATTGAAAATGAAAAATAATATACTTCATTCTATTCATTAAGATTTTTTTCCAAAAGTTTTAGTGTTTAGAATAACTGAAAATATTGCTTTCTATTTATTCCTATAATATATATAATTTACTTACAAGGTTTTTGAAAAATTACATAATTCATGATTATTTATTATTTATGCCACAGAAAAAAAAAAAAGATAGCATAGAATATAAATCCATATAGCTTAAAGTATGTTGTTTAATATAAAAAGTTTTATCAATATTTTTTGTTAATATTTATAATTTATTTTTTAAATATATTTTCAATGCAAACTTGATCTAACTAATTGACTTGGCGATCAGATTATTGACTTGGATTCTGGGCTAGACCTTTCTATAGTCCATATTTAATAACTTTGCCTTAGACTATTACCTCATTATATGTGTCACATGTGATCTGAAAATAAAACCCATTCCTATCGTTTTTTATTATATCGTTGATATTAGTTTTCCTTATTGAATTATAATCAAAACTCCAATCTACCCAAAATAATATTTGATTGTATCGGTATATTATCCATTAAAAAAAATATATAGATATGTTTAATATCATATTCATATCTATATCTGTTTAGAATAATTTTTGTATCAATTTAATATCTATATTTATAATTATATCTATTGAGAAAATATAGATACGGATATCACCAATATTCGTTCCATATTTATCTGCTTTCAACCCTAGCTACTCTTGAGTTCATGCACTATCACTCAAATGCACGGGACTCCTCTACAGCACCAAGGGTAGGCGCTTTGCTCCGATGTACACGCTACCATCCACTGAAATCACATATGGACCTAAACCATATTTACAAGCCCAAACCAATGTTTGATAGAGGACTTGTAATGATGCCTTCAAGGACGTTTACTTAGTATTTTTGGGCTGCATTGGGCTCAATTAGGTATAGATTGGTCTACACCTGAAGCCCAACTCAGTAAAATTTGGGTCTGCTAAGATTTTGATAAAGTTCTCATTGGATTAGCATGCGTCTACAATGCCACTGCTTTCCATCAATACATATAAAATAACTTGGGCACAAATAATGGGGAATCTTTTTTTTTCTTTTTATGGAAAGGAAGCTAAGGAGCTACGAGCTCAAATAATGGAGAATCATAGAATAAAGCTTCCTCCAAAGTTGCATCAATTGAATTGCTCTTCCACTTCCAAACGATCTCTCACCCTCCCATAAAGAAATATTACTTTCACACCAAAATACATTTTTCACATCAAAATATCAAATACAACCTTGGTGGCAACTCTTGGCCATGCACTAACCACTTCTTCTCTCTTCAATGCACCTAAAAATTGGAGCTTGGTAAGGGACTGGTTTCAAGGTTGTGACGTTTAACTTTGTGGTATTCAATGGAAAAGGAATAGATCTTTTTCTCGGTGAAAAGAAAGAATTTATTGTCCACTAAGAACAAGAAAACATTGTGCTGCCTTTCTTTTCTTTGAAGTAGGAATAGCGGTTGGGGGAGAACACGCCAGAGGAACAAACTCCCAGGACAAAAAAAAAGGCACCCTTTATCATGCAATACCCTACCCACCCCCACCAATTACACCACCATGGGACCATCATTTGATCGCTATCATTGTGCTACTGTCTCGTTGCTATCTTCATAACTCTCTAGGCATCCATAAAACTTTGATTCCAAAACAAATAAATGCATAAAACGAAGGAAAAGGAGTTTTGGGTGGAGAAAACTTAGCAAGCTAGCATTATTAGATGATGCTGACCTTTGAAGTGAGCACCACTGGACCATCTCTTTAGGACTCGCACTTGGAGAGTTGATCCCTTTATGGCGTCAGAGGCTGAAGACTTTGCTTGTTCCGCCCGTCACAGACTCTTGGCCATGATACTGTTCGTATTATACTTGAACATCCATCACTCTGCCAACTCTAGTTCGGCTTACAACCAAGGTTTGTATATAAGATTGAAGGGGTTGGATGGAATGAAATGCGAACCCTGTTCCAAAACGATTTGGACTTTGGACATGTTCATCACTTCATACCCATTGGCCAAGTGCGTGTCCCAGCTCAAGATCCATGACTACCAGCAAGTTGGGTATTGATCCTGCAGAGTTAGACCCATGTTGATCGAAACTCGCACAAAGAATTGATAATGGAATCATATCTGGCCTCGTATTTGTAGATGAAAGTCCATTCCAGTTCATTAGTTGAATGTATTTGATCTAGGTCTAGTTTTGCAAATAATTATTTTCTATTTATAATTGAAAGAATGATATATTATTATTTGTCTATGTATTGTTATTTCTTGGATCACTACAATCACAATCATCTGTTTTTTTTTTTTTTTTTCTTTCTTCTATTTGAGCTTAGCTTCGTGAATTTTCATTTGCCAAATATTTTTTATTAGTAGATAACAGGCCACGCTATACATAATAAACATAAATTACTCAACATGTCCTAACAAAGCAAAGAAAATCTTTTAGTACATAAATCATCCTTAATTAAAAATATTATTTATCATTATATTTCTTTATGTAAATTATGTCACTGTTGCGAGAGGTTTAGTCCTATATCGGTTATGAGTCAAAGATAACTCCGACTTATATGATTGGATCCTTCTTTCTTTCATGAGGTACCTATCACAAGATGGGGCAAAACCGTGAGGCCTCCGATCCGGATCCACCCAAAAGCACCCAAGACATGAGGCCCTTGAGGTCCATGAGATCATCGAAGCTCATGAGACTCCTAAAGTCAAAGTGGACAATATCTCATGTAAAATAGAGTCCCGAAGCGATCTGAGCCTAGAGCCCTCTAACCACAACCAATAATAGCACCCACCGTGAGGCCCCGACTAGACAGAAGGTTTAGTCCCACATCGGTGGTAAGTCAAAGATAATTTTGACTTATATGGATAGGCCTTTCTCTCTCTCGTGTGAGGCACCTACCACAAGTTAGAGCAAAATCGCGAAGTCCATGAGGTTGCAGAAGCCCATGAGACATTTGAAATCAAAGTGGACAATATCTCACATAAGACGGAGTCCCAAAGTCATCCGAGCCTAAAGCTCTCTGACCACAACCAACAATCACCCTTTTAAGTCTGACAAACTAAACTCTCCCATGAGGTGATATCTAAAAATGAGATTTCTCATGGGGTTTAAATTTCATTAGTCTTTTCCCTTCATTGTTCTAATGATCCATCAATTTTGCAAACCCTTAACAAGTGGAAAATAATATATTCAAGATTAGATTTCACAAAAATCTTTAGAAGCAAAAATAATTTTTTTCGTGACTGTGTAAAAGAAGGCCAAGCAGAAAACTCTCGACTCAAATAGGTCAATCCGCTTCAGGATACCCGGAACGAATTGGTTTGACTGATGATCTCTTTATTGTTGGCTAGGATTTTAGGTTGCTTGAAACTGACTTGAATATATAATTGGATCGGGTTAGGATTTTGGTTTCAAACTCAATAGCTCATTGTAAGTTGGATTGCAATCTAAAATCACATAGTATGTCCCTATGTCATCCATGTACCAGCATAGTATAACTATGGTATGCTTTCTAAAAAGTATCTACTCATAATTCATAAAATTCAAGGACACCTCTTGTATGTCAATATAAATGATACAGCATATACACAGTATGGAGCCCATATAAGGAGGAGACAATATGGTATGGCCAAGGTTCCAAATCTATTACTACCCCCTACAGAAACAGTAATAGCATATCATGTCGTTGTCTCAGGCTTGATTTATCTGAGTGGCAAAATCATGCAGTCCGTGATCAATTCAAAGTATTAGAAAATTGAAGGAAAAGTCGGGCATATAGCATGGTCAAAATTGGTCATACAAATCTTTTACATTTTAATTTCCTCTTCTTTCTACCCTCTCATTTTATTTGGATGCCCAATTTATTTCATTTTTTATTTTTAAGGTATTTAAATAATGAGCAAAATCTAATTTGATCAATAGGTTGAGTACATATCCATATAAATAAATAGGTTAAAATAGAGGTCACCTTGGGCGCTAGATGCACATGATACAGACCAATAGGATAGGAGGGCAATGGTGCCAAGGCCAAGAAAAGGTAAGGGTGATTTATTTCTTGGCAGGAGCGGGAGAAACAACATAATTCGCCCCACCTAGGAAAAGGAATTCCTCACCTTCCTAACTTTCCATCCACCCTACCAATTTACTCCACCATAAAGTCAAAATAGTTAATGTCATTTTCTCATTACTATTTTATAGTTCTTTCCATCCGTGGTAACTTATTGCAAGATATATTTACTTGAAAATTGATTATTTTTTTGATGCGTTGTGTTCGGCATGACCGGAGCCCACAGATTGTCTTGGACGTTAATGACCCATGGGGAGATGCCGACCAAGTAAATAACTATCCGTGATAAAAATAAAAAAAAAAATTATAAAAATCTACTTGAGCTTTATATTTGTTACATTTATATCCAATAATTTATAAAATCTATATATATATCTATTTAAATTAATAGCACTAGTGAACTATTTATCTCATATGAAAAAATAAAAGTATTTTTGAGTGAGAAGGAGGATGCATATATTTTCTTATATCTTTGGATGACTACTATATCATTTAAAATTATTTTGGTTATTTGAATTTTTTTTTTCTGACATAATATTTGAGTTCCATTTAAGATTAGTAGTTTGATTAACATTCTAATAAATTATATATTGAAGTGTTGAATAAAAATAAATCTCAAGAGAGTAAGCATGAGTTTGAAAAATTATCAAGTATAATTTTAATTTATCCCTAATCTTAGAGTTTTCTTATATGATTGACTCAAAAAAATATAAAAAGAGAAGGGGACAAAAAAAAAAAAAATCATAAAGTGCTACATAATGTGCCATTTTGGATTTCAAGCATCTGCCTTTTTCAATCAGTGAGCTAATACGTACTATATATATATATATATATATATATATATATATATATATATATATATATATATATATATATATATATATATATATATATATATATATATATATGCACATTCACGCATGCACATGTATATCTCTATCTTTACATGTATACATATATCTAGTATGAAATTTGATACAATCTTTTCCATCATCATCATTAGGATATAGATATGCCCTTTTATTCTTTAGATGCCAAAGAGCAATAATGGAGTGCTATTATATTCCGAGATGCTAAAGCATGGCACCGACAAGAAATTGGTTCCACTGTTTATTTGTTCGTTTGTTTTTTTTTTTGAGACTGGGGCTTAATTTATATTTGAAAATGACACGAATGAAACATACAAATGCAAGTCGTTAATGTTTTCTACTTTTTACACCAATTTTATCCACCTAAACTTCCTGTTGTATTTTCTCAAAGGTCAAGTGCCCAAAAAATAAAAATGTCGATTAATCACCACCTAATTTGGACCAAATTAGGCTCGTTAGCAACATAAGTCATGTACATATCCCCATCAAGGACGAAAAAAGTATTTTGTGTCATTGCCTACCTTCCTTGGAAGAGCAACGGTTTGAAGTTAAATCATATCCTTTTCATACTTCTCAAAATCGGCTAGATGTGTGATGGAATATGGTACACTGTAAACAGGCCAATTCTTTGTCTAAGAATAGACCCTTCAAGCACCACATGTTTCAATGTTCTGGGACATCAAAGTAAGAAACATGTGTTCCATCTGCTACAATCTATGGTCCAAGTTGGTTCAAATGTGAAAACTAGAAGCTTCAAATCTTAGAAAAAGAAATGGGCCAAGATATATAATCGATTCTAAGCATTTTTAGAAAATAAAGGCTCAGGAGGAATGAGTGACGTGATCGAGGTTAGCGCTTCTCCAAATACCTCTAATCTTTTCAGGACATTTGATCCAATTACCGAGTACTTTACTAACTCGACAAGCTGAAATGATCTATAATTAACGTAACAAGGTTTTAATCATGAGAATAAGTATATGTTTCGATATAAATATGAGCGTCGTGGATCGATTTAATGCAAATTACAGTCTTAAACTAGTGGGTCCAAACTTTGGATTTTTCCAACCTTGTGCTCCAAGCTAAATAGTTAAAAATAAAACATAAAGACCGTATTGTCACTATTGTGGAAAGAAAACCTAGAAAGCTATGGACTTTGTTGTTTCCCACAAACCTTTTGGTTGTTCCAATTCATGAGTCAGCACACCACCATACCTAACAGAAGGAACAAAGAAAGGAAGAACCTTTAAAGGAAGAAAAAGAAAGGAATACCCACACAACAAAGCTACTTTTTCCATCCCCACTACAACGTCTACCATCCTCACCATATCCTCTCCTCATCCAAGTCATCCACTCCCCATCTAATGGTATGAACTCTCACAAGAGAGCATTTTACCATTAACACACACAAACACAAAAAAGGCCCATGCGTGTAAGAGTGTTCCCTTTCCACGAAAGGCACCTGAAAAAGGGTCCCACCCTCTTTTTTTTTTTTCTTTTTCTTTGGTAAGATCCCACCCTCTTTTACTGGGAGATCTTTTACTCCTTTATCTGGACCCTTCTCTTCTCATGCACTCTTCATAATTATAATCCATGTAGTTAAAATATCACCATCTTCTACAAATAAAAACCTCCCACCCCCTCCCCATCTCTCTCATGTATCCTTTCTTTCTCCATCTTCTCCTGTCCATTTCGTTCAACAAGAGCACTCGAATAAGGAGAAGGGATATATAGATGTCTTAGAGGGGAATATATACACTGAGGAGCTCCTCCCAAGAAAGATGGTGAGAAGAAAAGGTGGTGGGGTGGGACGCCTTGTCATGGTTCTTGGGCTAACGGGCCTTGTGAGCCTTGTCGCGGTGGCCGGTGCTCACGGAAGCTATCCGGCGGTGGGCGGCGGCGCCGCCAATCTTGGCCTCTCCGCTGGCCCGCACCGCCACCGCGAGCGTGCCATTCGTCGATTGGAGAGCTTCAAGGCCTCCCTCGCCGCCGGAGCTGCCCCTTCGCCGGGTTCACCGGTAAGCCCCCCCTCTCTCTCTCTCTGTATACCTCTTCTTTCTTGATCTTCTTGGACTTCTTGGGTTTGGGTGTAATGTATGACGTTTGGTGGCACAATCAATGGGGGTTCCGTCGCAGAAACGTAAGGGCTTGTGTACCGTTGCTAATTGAGATTTTTGACCATTTTTATTATGGGGAGTGGTTAAACTATAGCCCAATTTATTTCTTTCCTTTTGTCTTCTGTTAATATTTTTTGGTAAATTTTGTTGCTAGCATTCAAAATTTTGCATCATTATCTATATGATTGATTATATGTTATTGTAAATTAGGAATGATGATGTATGGTTGATGAATGGTGCAGATTACATCAAGATCGCGAGTGTACCATGTGACAGACTATGGTGCTGACCCAACTGGGAACACTGATTCCAGTGAAGCCATCAGCAAGGCCATCTCTGATGCCTTCCAAGTCCCATCTGATCATGTTTTGATGCCTGGGATCGCCGATCTGGGTGGTGCTGAGATCCATTTAGATGGTGGATCATACTTGATTGGTTCTCCTCTGACATTGCCAGCCAGTGGAGGTGGCAATCTTAAGGTAAACAATCATATTAATCATAATAAGTAAAAGTGATGTTTTTTTTTTTTTTTTTTTGGATAAATGAAGTTATGTGTTAAGTTTCCTTTAGAATCCCTTGAAACTAAACCGTCTCTTGATGCTAATCCAACTTTAATTGGAGCAGATCCATAGTGGGTCACTACGAGCCTCTGATGACTTTCCGACGGACCGATATCTAATTGAGCTATGGGCATCACACTCACCTAGCTCAGACTCCTCCAGTGCAAGCTCCTCTAGCTACAACTATGAGTACATTACTCTCAGTGGCTTAATGCTGGACTCCAATTTCCGGGGTGGCGGCATCGCCGTTGTGGACTCCCTCCGGACGACCATCGATAACTGCTACATCGTCCATTTCACGTCGGATGGCATCTTGGTCCAATCAGGCCATGAAACCTACATCAGAAACTCATTCTTAGGTCAACACATTACCGCCGGTGGTGACCCCGACGAGAAGAATTTCTCCGGCACCGGGATCAATTTGATGGGCAATGATAATGCTGTCACTGATGTGGTCATTTTCTCTGCGGCGATTGGAATTTTGGTCTCCGGCCAGGCTAACACCCTGGCAGGAGTTCATTGCTACAACAAGGCCACTGGGTTTGGCGGGACCGGCATATATTTAAAATTGCCCCAGCTAACCCAGACCCGAATCATTAACTGTTATTTGGACTATACTGGTATCGTTTCAGAAGACCCGGTTCAGCTTCATGTATCTGATTCTTTCTTTCTTGGTGATGCCAATGTGGTGCTCAAATCAGTGAATGGTGTAATCAATGGCGTTAACGTCGTGGACAACATGTTCACCGGTAGCGGTAAGGGTGTCGATATCGTCCAATTGGATGAATCAAATGGAAAATTTACGAACATTGATCAGGTGATTGTGCAGCATAATGCCGTTAGAGGCATGATATTACGATCTACGGTGGCGAAGGCATCGGTGGATGGGAATGGGAGTGTGTGGACCGTCGATTTCTCACCGGTGCTATTGTTCTCAGATCGGATCCAGTATGTACAGTACACATTGCTTTCTGACTCAACAAGTCCCAACCATGCTCTTCGGAACACATCAGGGAATCGGGTGGTGATCGAGTCTGATGTGCCAGTGACGGCGAGCGTCTACGTGGCTGTGGATCAATGTGTACCAAATATTGGTGAATTCTAGTTTCAAGTGGCATCAGAGATTGTAGAGGTGGGGCAGGTTTTCGAAATCGCCCACAAAACACAACCATGCTGATTCAATTGTTTATGGCTTTATGTTGTTTTCTTTCTTCACACAGCTCATAGTGAAAATAACAACAAAAATCCTGATTGAAATGATACAAAGTGATGGATTTCTTCGTTGCTCCTTTTGCTCATTTTAGGATTTGACAAACAGTTAACGAGGCTGGTTTCCATTCCATCTCCCTCCACTGTTTCCTTGTACAACAATGTGAACAATAACCACTGACATGCGTTACAACTACTGTAATGGCTAATAATGCATACTAATACCATTTGGATATGCTAACACATAGTTATTTAGAACACAAGTTATCTATATTTAACATTCCTGTAACTATAATAAGCCATCAATTGCTAGATGTTAGCTAATAAAAGTCAATATAGTAGAGCAATATTATATCTTGAAAATTATGTTAAATAAAACAAGCTCCATAGTCCGTAACCAGGGTAAGCAACTTCTGGTCTGACCCTAAATGTGAATGAGATACTAGAAACCGTATTACTTTATCATGCTGATCCTATCAAAACTTTCCTTCAACCGCTCAAACAGGTTCTCACTTCATCCACATTAGATATAGGTATTGTTCTGCGTTTAATTGGTGACTTCAGAGGTGATCACTGCACAGCTACTCTCTGGGGTTAGAACCTCAGACACCATGTTCTGGCCGACAGAGAGACAAAAAGAGTGGTTGAGGAATAGTTATCAACGAAGGCATGATGAACTGGAACGACTGCTGCCTTTGGAGCAGGTACGAGGCTCCAAGAATGCGTCAATCCATGTGATCCCTGACCTTGTGGTCCAAATCATGATCTAATAAAATAAAAATTAAAAGACAAAAACTTGAAGAAGTAAATTTCATTTCTTTTCCTCTTTCATCAAGAAAGTGGCAATAAGTGTCCCAACACGGCGAGGTATGTAAAATAAAAGGTTCGATGCAATATTCATGAAGTATAAATTTGATGGCATGGACTGAATTATTGTATCGGACGAGGGTGTTTGGAGAAGACGACAGGAAGACGCACATCAAAAGATTCTCAAAATTATTGTGAAAAACTATTGGCTACTCATCAACATTTCGTTGGCCAAGTGATTCTTTTACTTGGTCCCAGAAGATTAGTACAAACTATTCAACGACTCAGTGATTTCATGTTATTCCTCTACAGTTACTCATGAAATGCTCGCAAAATTGTATATCTTCTCCAGAATTCATCCCCTCCCCCACCAGTTAAGTAGGAATTGCCCTGTCGAAGCTTCTTTGGAATTCCTACACCTTTTTCCTTTTCATCCTCAAGTTCTAAAAAATTTCCATTCCAAACACAGTCACAAGTTTTTTTTTTTTTATCACATCATTTAGGACTAAGATGTTTCTTTCAGGCTGTCACTATCTCTATCATTGATAAGAGTTTTTAAAAAGTGAACAAAAGGAAGAAGGCCACAATAGCACCCCATGTGTTAGCACATGGACTCCTTTCTTGGCTGCCAATCAAGTTGTAACATATGCTTTTCAATGGCTTTTCCTCTGTTTTATGCGTCGCAGCACGATGATGGTTGTACACCATAATGATCACCCGTCCACAACCAACTGCAGTGACGTTTCTGATCACCAGTCCATGACAATCCCCACGATGAAGAACCTAAGAGGAAAAGATGAAGCTTCCTCAGCCTTGATGAGATTTGTCAATTGTTTAGCTTTATGGATGAAATGTAGTAGAGAGAAACCACAAGAGTAATAACTCAAGCATTCATCTTTCAGAGTTGCAGCCAGGAATAGCAACAAATTTGGAAGCTAATAAATCACATGAAGAATTTAATGCAATTTCTGCAATGCTAAGGCAGCTAAAGCTATCTAGTTGTTTGTAGAGAATGTGTACTGTGGATTAAAGAGGTCTTCAGCATGGAAGCTTTGGCCAAATGCTTAGAAATCATCCAGCTATATAATTCAATAAAAGATAATTAAAAATTAGAAAAGGGGGCCATGAATGGTCCAAGCTATGAAGGATCTATCCATTTTGGTTGTTGTCTGATCCCGACAAATTTAGGTGCAGCGTCTGATGTTGATTTGTAGTATCCTAATATCTCTAAGGTAAAAAAGAATTGGTTATCTAGTATTTTCCCATTAAATACTATGAGATAAAACAACACCATCTTGTTATGACATAGTAGTAGTACCATGCAATCAGATGGTTGGTGGAGTTGATAGAGATCTGAATTAGCAAACTGATGACGATGGTAGAAACAGTCAGTCTTGGCCAGAATCAAAATGCCTTGAGGCAGTACCCCAAGTCCTGGGTTTTGAAATATGTTGCAGCCAATCTGCCAATGGAGAGCTTTTTGTCAACAATTCCCATTCTATTTGGTGGCAAGGTTGGACAAATGAAACCGTTACGAAAGCATAGAGGGGTAGAGTAGTTGAGCTTCTTCTCCAATAAAGCTGAAAAGATAACAACATGGAGGAGGACTAGCTAAGATCTACCATGCAAATATGTTCATGGTCTGTTGATAGAACTGGGTCAAAGGAGGCCTATGGAACCAGAAGTCTTTTCTCCTCTCTTCGTAGTTGGTAAGCTAATATCATTCAAAAACACATGCTGAAAAAATGGATGAAGCACATATGAGCTAGTTTAACTATAGAAATTGAGGTTGCCTGATAACGACTTCTTTTAACCCGGTCTAATGCACAACCACTCTGATCTTTTGAATCTAAATAACTGGTTGATCACCACCATCCATCACATCCATCATTAAAAATATTCTTATCAATTTCAACCTGTATGTAGAACTAGATAAATACATCTAAAAAAGTGGCACTTAAAGATTTATTTGGTAACATCATTGGAAAATATATGTGACAAATGGATAGAGCACATTTAAGCTAGTTTAATTGTAGAAATTGAGGTCACCTATAACAACTCTTTACTCGGTCTAAAGCACCAGTATACTCAACTTTTAAATCAATACAACTGGTCGATCATCATCCATCACAGTCGTCATTAAAAATCATACCTGGATCTCACTTGTAAAGTAGATGAATACAGCTCACAAGTGGGTACCTGATGATGTATAAGCTAACAACCCCTGATTGAACAAATATCATGGATCCTTGGGTAATTAATTGTTTCCTAGATTTACTATTTATCTTTGGGAATTGTATGTTATCTATTAATTTTAACCAAAAAAACAAAAAATTTAAACACAAATGCTTCACTCTTAAGAATCGACATCTTATAAAAAATAGAGGATTGGGTAATCTTAAAGTGGAAACCAAGTTCCTAACGTCAAAAGAAACTTAATCTGCTTCCTGCAAGTTCCCAATTTCAATAGATCTACTATACAAGAGTATAACTTATATCACTGGAAAAGAAGTGGATGTGAGAAATACAGATAAATAATAGTTTGCATAGAATCATAAATTTCCGATTTTCTTAAGTATTACCAGTAGAATCTATTAAGTTGAAACCTTTTCAGATTGCCTTCTACTTGTCTCAGGTGTCAGAACTTGATTTTCACTATTTAAGATCTAAAATTTGGTTTTCTTCAGAACCAATCTTTACTTATCCCCCATGTTGGTAGATTTCTCGTGAGGTCAGCAGATTTGTTCAAATGCTTACTTTTGTTAAATTTGAAACGTTCCAGTTCTAGAAGTTATTGGGATACTGAGAATTTCTTCCACGTGCTGTATCTTCATTAGAATATGAAAATTGCATAAGTAACGAGGAATAAAATTATGTTCACAGTCTAATCATCTATAGTACTCGTTACATTTCATTTCCACCATGATTGCTAGTTATCAGAACACTCAACTTAAAAACAATCCAAAAGAAAACATCATGTCGTATCAATATGTAGGTTTGTTCATACCAGAACCAAGTCAAAGTAGGTTTGCATAACTAAAGCACTTTCCTTTCCATTGGGTTGGTAAACCATCAGAATTGAAACAATAGGAAAGAAGGTTTTATACCATATTGCAAAAACCAAAGCACCACTTTAGTTTATAAAATTAAATTGTCGCATTCATCAGATCAACCCAATGGCACCCCTCCCACTACTCCCACCCCACATCATGCTCAGCTGTGGCATTTAATCACTTTCCACATCATTTGAAACCATGGTATCATGTATTTCCAACAGAAGCCATAATGTTCTTGTAAGGATGGGACCAGACCAAACTTCCATACCATTTCTGAAATCAGATGGTGGCTACCGTATTCCGATGGAGACTACCTGCACTCATACGCTGCCAATCCCTACGAGCATTTCAACTCCTGACAATCACAGACTACTAGACTTCTGCCTTTTAATCATTAATATTATTATTCACCTAGTTGCAGCAACTTAGAAGTCTCAAGTTGCTTTATGTCTATGATAACAATAACAATAGACCAATTCTAGCCCATAAGCAATTACCAAATTCCAGTTGAAGAATTAGGAAGTCAAGATCCAAGCTTGCTCTGAACTCTAATCCTGTTAATGACCACCAACAACACATTGTCAAATATGTTAAATAGAATTAAGAGAATTGCAGATTTGAAGAATAACTGGATGCTCAAACCCATGAATATGTTCGAAAATTTTAAACCATGTGAATAATCCACCAAGGGTAATATAAATTTTATTAGCCAGATATCTGATTGCTTCATCTGTTTCATGAACTCTTGAAGTTAAATATTTGATTTAATTATGGAATTAAGGGCAGTATGAGGACAACTTTTATCGTGTAGGGATGGTTTTCCTGCTTGGAACAATTTATTGGTCAACTTCACCATCAGAATGAAGCTCTTCACAAGGATCTACCAAAAAGGGATTTCTATAGTTCATTAACTAGGTTCAAAATTGACAATCATGGTAAGCTTATGGACCTTTTAACATATGGGAGAAGATTTAGGACACTATTGGTCCAAAGTCATGCTCGACAGTCCACATAACTTATCGAATCAACATCAAGAGTAGGAAGAGAACATACAGGGAAATTTTAATAGATTTGACAACCTAATACTGAATCACATTTAAACAACTAGGGACATGTAATACTTAGAGCATGCAAAAAAAAATTGGAAGCATGGTTGACTACGAAGGGAATACTAGGTGAAGTCAATGTACTACAAATTAAATGACCTATAGAATGATTCATGAAGATGTTCATCAACACATGAAAGACTACAATGGGGAATGATGTAAAAGAAGACTTGTGCATCACTTGTTTTTCAAGAAGTTCGTAGATAGACTGTTTTATAAAGACTAGAAAACTTGCACCAAATGAATTGTTTACAAGCCTAGGATCATGGTATTCCATACCGGCTCGAACCGGCCAGTACATCTTGTGCCGTACCATACCGACGGAAAATCGGTCCGATTCAAGCCGGATTTTCGGAACATGATCTGAACCAGACCAAACCGGTTGGTTCGGTACGGTATCGGCCAGAACCGCTCGATATCGAGCAGTTCAGTCCATTTCGATCCGGTTTTCTCTTCTTTTTTTTTTTTTTGTGCTGTTGAGTGGGATTTTTTTTTTATTTTTTAATGTCCAGTATGGTATGGTACTGTACCCACTGTTAACCAGCATGGGTTCTGGTACCAAGTTCGCGAATCTTGCCTAGAATCCTTCACACCTTTTATGGCCAAGATTCTTTTCTTCCCTTTTTCTTTAGCCAGATTTGGGATATGTTGGAACACTATAATACGGGGAACCAATATTATTTGATATTTGGATACGTAGAACTACCACCATAAGACAGGTTTAGGTTCATTCTTGCAGCCACAAAATACTTCTCCAGATGGGCTGCAGAAAAGCCTCGATGGAGGCCAAAGAAAAATATCATTACATAATTCTTCTAACATAATTTCTCAGATCATATCAGGATCCCATGTCAACTCATTTCTGATAATGGTCCTGCCATCCAAAATTCTAAATTTGGAAGGTTTTCTAATCAACAAAAAATTGATAACCGATACCCATCCATTTATAATGCAAGGGAAAATAGCCTGGTTGATGCCTTCAACCTCAAAGCTCGATATGCAATGGTGACAAAAAACTGGTGGGATTGGCACCTAAGATTGTACAAAACATTTTAGGCTTATTGAACCACATATCAGACCTCAACTCAAACTATGCCTTATTCTTTGGTATTTGGGGTTAAGGAAGAGCTTTCACTGGAGACAGGAATTTCTTCTCTGCGCATCGCAGCACAATATGGGCAAACAACCGATAAAGATTCACAGTTATCTCTGATAAGCTTGATGCCCTTGATGAAGTCAACTTCGTAGTTCAGCAAATTCTAGAGCTATGTCAAGCCCAAATGGAAAAGCTTACAATAACTTGATCCGAACCTGAAACTTCGAATATGGTGGAATGGTTTTAGCCTTGGAGAGTCCTGTTATCACTAGTTGCTATGCAGATGGTACCAATTGTTTGAAGGCCACAAGCAACAGCCTGTTCTGCCTGCGCAGGGAGAATTCCTGAAGAAATATTTATGCACAGACAACCCTATGCCCCTAAAAGAGGAGGATATGAAACTTATTTAGTTGATGTAAGTAATACATGAACCACTAATGAACTTGATGAAAGTCATAGAAGATAAAAAAGGTTCAAATCCTTATGGTGATTTAACCTCACAAGCAAAAATATGAATGATGCTGTAATAAAATCTGAAAGGCACCAACAGGTAAAATTAAAAGGTTCAGATTTGGTGAAAACCAATTTTGGAGCCCAAACCTAGTAAATTGTTTTGCTTATGAAGCAACTATTTGAACCATACATTGGAGTACTGGGTCATCTACAAGAAACCAGTATGCCTCTCAAGATTAAAGAAATAAAAAGAACAGTCCAGTCCCAATGATGAGGCTATTTGGTAATCTACTGTGAAGTGCTATTGAGGCATGAAGGATAACCATCTACAGCAATATCTCAACAGTGCCATCATGAAGCTGGAGGATGTTAGGTTTTGAGCACCATGACTCACTAAGATCCTGTTTGGATGCTTTGCATCCAATATTCATGTAATAAGTTAAACATTGACAGAAAATTGGAGGGACAGCAGAAAGGCGAGGATGTGTTAGAGGTGGGAAGGAGAAGCTCACCTGATTTGGAAATGGACTTAACAGATACCTAAATTTTAGGGATAAGTTAAATCACTTCCATGAAGGAGCTTGTTATTCCTGAAATTTGAGGATCGCAGGATATCAGCATACCATTCAATCAACAATTTTCTCTCCCCACCTTCCTTCATCCCTTATTACTTTCTGGCAGACATTAAGACGTCCATGAACAGTGCAAGCAAAGCATCCAGACAGCCTGTAAAAGTTAATAATTTTGGGTTGCAAATGTACCTCCCATGGACAATAATAATTCTAGCCAAAACTCCAACAATTAGTAAAATGCATACATACTGAATTATACATCATCAGTCCAATTTTGAAGTCTATCCACATTCATGTCCTGATGGATCCTAAACTTCCTATTCCATCCTGGCTGACTTCAGAATTTTGATAACCAAGGTTTCTAATCCTTTCTTTGCTGTATTAACACATGGCAGATTGTTTACTGAACATTTTTAAAATATGTTATATTAAAATTTCATCTTCCTGAGCTTTTTATATTATATTACTAAAGCCATTTCTCTTGATTGCTAAATCATCAAATATCTGAATCAGATTTCTGCAGTAATCAAAGCTTAATCTGATGCAGACACCTTCTTTTCACTTCTAATCTCCTTGAACCTGTCTTGATCTCACGTTTACCTAGTTAGACATTCCTGAGCCCAAGAAACTCTTGCCAATGTTTTGAAGCCTCCCAGAACTCCTTTTTCCTTCTTAAATTGGGATCTAATTCAGATCTGCCCTGTTTCTCTTTCCAGATAGCACACACCTAAATGTCCCAAGAAACTCCTATTGCTTTATTTCCCATTGCTTGTGGAGACCCTTAACCCCATCATCCTGCATCAAATTTAGTGTTAGAGCATCAAAAGATCCGGTTATTTCTTCTTGGTATTGCTTCTTACTTTCACCATGGTCTCAAACACAGACAATTGTCAATTGAAAGCCTTTATTCATGAATATGAGAATGGCAAACAATCTTTCAGGCAACTAAATGATAGGGTTGCGTCATTGAAAACAGCAGTAACTTATGTCCTTGGATGCAACTGCAGGAGCAGGCCTTGGTGGAAAAGGCAATGGAGCAGAAACGACATGGATGTGGCATAATCTTCATCAGCTTTCGATCGTCAACAGGTATAAGAAAATATCCCTCCTGAACAAACTCAGATTTGGCAGCCTGATGAGCAGTGATCTGTTGATGCGGAAGAAGCAAAGATCAAAGTTGCTTTTTCACCAGAATTGAATAATTGCAGTCTATCACCATAGCTCTTCCTTCAACTAAATTTGTTGAGTTATATAAATATAGAACTTGGCCTTTTTCTTGTGGTTCTAGTTGCCTTTTAGTTAAGTGCTAACAGTTCATCTTGTGGTGCTGGCCTACATTTAAGTCTTAATATCTACTCATGCCCTTCAATTTTTTTTCCTTTACTTTTTGCAAGATGAAAATAGAAATAGACTTTGAGTGAGAAACAAAAAAATATGTAGCTCATCTTAATTGGAACATTAAAGAGATTGAAGAAAAAATTTCTACTCGGTCTTAGGAAACTTCGGTAGATAAACAAAAATAATTTAACCTTCATTTGACTTAGCAACAATCTATGATTACATTAGAAGTGTCCAATTTATCAAAAAACAGTTCTTTAAATAAACCATGATTGTCTATACGTAACCAACAACACAGGATTTTCCTAAGGCGAGTTTTGCAAACTTCTTTATCCCATTATTCACTTCCACATTCATAGAATCAAATTTCTGGGTGATTATCAAATCTGATATATCTAATATGATATATGTCACCTGTTAGATTTTATGAAGATAAATTCTTAAAATAATCTAGACCGTTTGTATAATTGAAACATATATGAGCCATCTAAACTATACAAACAGAATAAAGCTTATGTTTCTCCTCTAGGCATGGAATTTTTCAGGCCTAATAAGTAAAAACTAGACGACATTGAACATGTTGTGTTACCAAGCACTTCAACATTCATGTCATATGCTACAACCTACCAAAACTATCCCCACCTTCCACCTACTTCTCTATTCTCTCTAAATTACAAACACATGAACAAGGAAACAAACTGCATAAATATGGTTATACGGCTAATACTTATCACCAATAAATTTAGACGCTAGTAAGGTAAAAAATGATGCTTCTAAATAAGTCTAATCTTACACTTTAAGGCTCCTAATATAATAAATATTAATTATTAAATAGAAAGAACAAAGAATAAAGAAAAATGATAAAGCTTAAGATAGAAAGAGCCTGATATCTATGTCCAATGAGTACCAATTGGAATAGAAAATTTTAAATTTCTTTCAATGAAGCTGGTTGAAATGAATAAAATTGGTATGTTTATTTTCAGGCAAAATTTGATCCAAACAAAAGGGCATCATTTCATGCAAAACATAAGTTACTTCAGCTCTTAAAACCAGTTTTAACTGAGACAATTCAATACCAGTATTTGGAGTCATGATGGAGTTAAGGGCCTAAATCACGAGACAGATGACTCAGGCCCACATCAGCGCTAGGACTGATGCATCAAAAAAAATCAGACAGTCCAAATTTTTTCATGTATTAAGCCTGTATCTCTTTCCTGTTTGGTTAAAGTCTTTTTGTGCCATCACTTGGCTTTTAAGGAACTTCAGATTTAGTTACCTAACATTCTCTGGAGCCTTGCAAATTTATTTGCAGGTTTAGAAACTCCCCAGATTCACACTCATCAGAACACCTTTTTCTACCCTATTTGTGTGATAGGACAGTGAGGCAACATATTTGCTAGTACTTAATTCCGCTCGCCACCTTGGCCAATCCATGCTCTAGTAGGCAACCCCAAGTGGTCTTGCATCAGATCAATTTCTTTTCGGCTACTAAAAACCAAAAAAAGCTTTAGACACCTAAGAAAGCACTCTAATCTCCTAATAATGAACCTATTCTGTTCCAAGTTTAGCACTTCACAAATCTTCACAATTAACTAAGAGAACACTTCACTGAACAAAGAAACGTTATTCCTCCCCACACTCCTACCCTGAATCACTTCAGTTGCTCTTCAGTTTATCAGAAAAAGAGTTGGAAACTTCCAAAATCAGTATATACTAAAAAGTTAGATAAACCATGTTCCAATAGTATACTATCCTTGCTATGACAAGAGTGAACAAGTTTTACAAGTTAAATGTTAATTGAAAAAAGGGTCCAAATCATACTGTCAGTCTCCAAGATCACCATAGGTAAAGCATTTAAAAAAGAGATCCACTAAATTGAATGTAAGCTCCAGCAGATTTCTCGAAAAATATCATGAGACCCTAATGCAACAGCAACATAGAAAATCAGTCCACACCTTTCCAACTTTAAATAATTGTGGAATCCTTCCTATGTGGCCTTAAAACGCTTCCAAATATCCTAGCAAAAATCAGTTAACTAATGCCAAAACCCACAAGGGAATACTAAATACTCATCCAATTATGCCATCAAATTCAACACCCCTTGTCTCCATTATCAATCAGAAGGTAAACCTTCGGTTTGCATTAATTTACCATTAAACACATTCGCAACCTCTTAGACAAGATTTTCATAATTATCTCGTAGGACCTTATATCATGGGCCTAGTTCTTAACAATGAGGGTTAACCTACATGTATAAGTTTCATTATGATAGAATATCTCAAGGATATATTTAGCATCATCCTTAAAGATATGTGAAAACTAAAATGCTCTAAGAAAAAAGAAAAACTTTGTGGCTGAAAGCTCCTCTTCTGTAAATACTTAAATTTCTACACACACTTCTTCAGAGTCGTCTCCCTTCCTAATCAGTTTCTTTAACTGCTAAATCTGCATTTACATATCACCTTCATTTTTCAAAATTATAGTGCAACAGGAGATTAGAAGCCCTTAACCTTCCTACTACTGTTTTCCTGCTGAATATTCTAAGCCAAATTACAGATTCAACATTAGTGGGAAAAAAAAAGAAAAATGAGATCTCAATCAAAGATGATAGTAGAAAATTCCCAACAATGACTATTTCATATATTTATTTAATTGGAAAAATAAGATCAGCAAATTTACTTAATAAAGTTAAAATGCACACACATTGTCACCTCTTGCCAGAAATACTTTCACCGCTCACAAGATATGGGAGAAGACTAGTCCTTCCACCCCATGGGATATCATGACTATCTGCAACAACATGAAAGAGTACTCACTTTGCTATAGAAGAGTATATCAAATGGAGTGGTGCTGTCAAGAAATATCACCCTCTACAAATGTATTTCCTCAGGCAAGTTCACTGACCTTCTTAATTCTATCCTAAGCCATTAGAACATCTGTTTCCACATCCAGAGTCAAAGTTTTGAGCTCTTATAGAACATTTCACTATAATGTTTTACAAGATAATTCTGACAGAAAAAGCGAATACTGACTTGAATGAGACAACCATTAAGCATCTAACACAACTAAGCAAAGATAAGTAGGAGGACAATATATTTTCCTATTCGAATCACAGATTTTGTCAGGACCGATATTGATTGCAAAAATTTTGGCCAATATATGTATGTGCATGGTAGTAAAGAACTACAAAACATCATCCCATATGCAAAGGCTCTAATACAAATATTCTTTTTATTAAAAAATGAGAAAACAAAAGCAGTTATTCAAATTCAGTGAGGCAAGAATCCATTATTTGATGCATCAAGGGTACACATTGTATTAAATGCCCTAATCAAGCACAATCTAAACCCTCATTCACTTGATTGGTTACTCAATATCTCTAACTTATCAAATATCAAGAAAAAGTTCCTGTTTCAATTTTGGCTGCAATGTTGGCCATAATATCGATAGCTCTTCTCTTACAAACATTTTTTGTTTCAAAGTCACTTAATGCTTACACTGGCTGTACACTAAAATCTTTAATTTGTTTTGAGTGGTGTCAAATCTAGCCAAATTACTGAGACTGGTCGAATGCTATATGTTCATGTAGGTTGCAATTTGCTGAAATGTAATGAGCTTCATCATTCTGTATAGATTTGAAACCATTCAAACCACCAAATCTAAAAAAAATTGAAATTTATTAGGTCCAGACAAAACCAAATTAAATTTCTGAATCTTCCTTCCACATTTAGTGACTTACAATTCTACCCAGTTCAATTCTATATGTGATCAATTAGGTTGAAAGATAACAACATAAACCAATCCTACATCTATGACCTCTAATGGTCTACTATAGGATTATTTGTGACTTAGCAAAACAAAAAAAAAAAAGAAAAAGGACCAATAATCTAGTCTTAGAATATTCGCATAAGTCTTATGCAATATGGAGACAATTTAGCCTCCTTTAACAGCTACTGTGCTTGCACATTATGAAGATTTCTCCATAATCAACTTTTCATATGTAAAGATCCTTCCTTGAGGTAAATTATAGTAGTCACTGCTTTTCTCACACTTCAGCATAGTCTTCCTAACAAGTTGCAATAAAGAGATAAATCAAAAACCTTTTTTTTTATTTTGTAACTTCCACCTTCCAATGTCATTTAGATTATGAAAGCATGATAACAATTTTCAAATGGAAATATGAGAAGTCTGCTGATTCTGAAAAATTTACTAGCTCTAGTCAAATGGATTCATGTTGTTGATTTACAATTTTTAATAAAGAGGCATACTCATCCAACACCATTGGACGAGAGATAGTAAAATATTCATAGATTACTTTTTGAGATTGTTATATATATTGCTCCAAAATTACTCTTTCCTTGTTTATCTTCCGTGACAGTTTGGAATTCTTATTCAGGTGAATCTCTATTTTGAGGAGATTGGTTTTTTTTTTCTTTAAAAGGAGGCCGCGGCATCCTTCTTTGAGGTGCGGGTTCGAGTGTGCGGTGGAGGTTCCAGGGTTTCTTGTGCTCTTGTGCGGGTTTGCTTCCTGGTTTTCTCCCACTTGTGCTCTTGTGCGGGTTTGCTCCCTGGCTTTCTCCCACTTATGCTCTTGTGCGGGTTTGCTCCTTGGTTTTCTCCCGCTGGTGCTCTTGTGCGGGTTGCTTCCTGGCTTTCTCCCGTTAGTGTTCTGTTGGTGTTCTACCTGTCTTCTTCCTTCTCGGTTTCACGGATGCCCTGTGCTGATTCGGTTGGTAAGGAGGTATTCATCTTGATTTTTTGCCGAGGATTGAGAAAGGTATCTTCACCTCAAGTATTATCTTACCTTGACCTATTGCCGAGGCTGAGATTGGTAGATCCGATTGAATCTTGGTTGCCTTCTATTCGATACTCTGTTGCCTTCTTGTTGGTTTCGGTTAAAGGTATCTTATACCTCATATTGTACTTATTTTTCGGGATGGATTTATAGTGGATTGCTCCTCCCCGTGGATGTAGGCCTCTTGTGCCGAACCACGTAAATCTTGGTTTCTTTGTCATTGTTTATTTATGCCTGCAATGTGTTTGGTGAATTGTCTCAAAGAGATTAGATTTTAGATCAAAAGCCTAGGTCGATCCAATCCGGTGCGCGTGACCTCAACAATTGGTATCAGAGCTCTTGGATGGCTGGTGACAAGAAACAAAGTTTTTCAATGGCTAATGATCCGGCGTCTGTCTCTCACTCCACCACCATCAGGCATGAAGTGGCCGTCTTTGATGGCACAGGAGATTTTTCACTATAAAAGGTAAGGATGAAATATTTGTTGGTTAAAGAAAGTGTTGCAAAAGTCCTTAAGGGTATGGATTCAATCCCGAGAGATAATAAAGTTGCTAAAGAAGAAATTAACGAGAGAGCCCTAGGAACCTTGTTTTCAGGTTTAAGTGATAAAGTCCTACGCAATGTTGTGGAACTAGATACAGCCAAAAGTGTATGGGAAAAACTAGACAGTTTATATATGGCAAAATTCCTGACTAATAGATTATATTTGAGGAAAAAATTACACACATTTCGTATGACAGAAGGAACTTCACTTAAGGATCACTTGGATGAGTATAATAAGCTCCTGCTTAATCTAGTAAATGTTGGTGTCGATGTAGATGAAGAAAATAAGGCTTTGATTCTAATTTACTCTTTGCCTAAGTCCTTTAAGCATATTACCACTACCATGCTTTATGGAAGAGAAACAATAAATCTTGAAGAAGTAGAAGCTACTTTGTTATCCAATGAACTTAGATTAAAAGTACAGCTTCAGCATCAGGCTCAGACTCCAGCTCAAGGTCTTACTGTTAGAGGTAGAGATGAACAGAAAAAGGGGGGACATGGTAGAAGTAAGTCCAAAAATAGATCAAAGTCTAGGCCCAAAAGACCAGGTATTTGTCACTATTGCAAAAAGCCAGGCCACTGGAAATCTGAATGTAGACTTCTACAATCTAAAAGGAAAAAGGAACAAAAGGATAAAGGAACAATCTCTGATACAGCATCAATTGCAGTTTCTTCAGGAAGTCATAGCAGTATACCAGATGATGCAGTATTTACAGTTGCCTGCAGTGTTAGTCATGCTGATACTTAGATCGTGAATTCTGGAGCATCCTTCCACATGACACCTCACAAGAAATGGTTCTCTTCCTTTAGATCTTGTGAAGGTGGTACTGTTCTTCTTGAAGATAATGGTATCTGTAATATAGAAGGTATTGGAACGATACAAATTAAATCTAATTCAAATACCATGGTGATATTGGATGATGTCAGATATGTTCCTAAATTAAAAAAGAACCTTCTCTCAATACATGCCTTTGACAGAGCAGGATATGAGGGCAGATGGGGTAGAGGATCTATAACTATCAATAAAGGGGTATTACCTTTATTGAGAGGTAAATTAAGTTGCACCCTTTACTACCTGGATGGCAGTACAGTTGTTGGTCAGGCATCAGCAGTACAATCTTCTCTTGAGCAGTTGACACATTTATGGCACCAGAGACTAGGACACATTTCAGACAGAGGTCTACAGGAGCTGAGCAGACGTGGTCTGCTGAGTGGTCAGAAGATTGGTGCACTTGGATTCTATGAGCACTGCATATTTGGAAAACAACACAGAGTCAGCTTCACTACAGGCGTGCTGGTATATTAGACTATATTCATTCTGACCTATGGGGACCTGCCCCAATTACATCCAAGGGTGGATCAAGATATATACTTACTTTCATTGATGATTACTCCCGAAAAGTCTGGATATACACCATTAAAAATAAGAGCGATGTATTTGAAACATTCAAATGGTAGAAGTCTATGGTCGAGAAGCAAACTGAAATGAAGGTGAAAACTTTTCGGACTGATAATGGTTTAGAATTTTGTTCTACAGAATTTGATAACTTTTGCAAGTCAGAAGGCATTATTAGACATAGAACAACAGTAGGTACACCTCAACAGAATGGTGTGACAGAACGCATGAACCGCACACTATTAGAGAGAGTCAGATCTATGCTATCTAGTTCTGGATTAAGTAGAGATTTTTTGACAGAGACCGCTCACACAGCCTGCTATATTATAAACCAATCTCCAGCATTAGCATTAAGCATGAAGACTCCGGAAGAGATATGGATAGAAAGACCTGCAGACTATTCAATACTTAGAATCTTTGGGTGTCCAGCTTATGCACATGTAAGAGATAGGAAGTTGGACCCCCGGGCTAAAAAGTGCATATTTATTGGATATGCATATGGGGTAAAGGGCTATAGATTATGGTGCATAGAGCCTGGATCTCCAGGATTTCTAGTCAGCAGGGATGTGACATTTCATGAGACAACCACTGCTTCAAGGCAGCTACAGCCTAATTCTTCTCAAAATGATCAGGATCGGGGTCAGCAGGATAGGACTGTTGTAGATGTTGATCAGACTGTTAAATCACAACAGCAGCAGTCAAGTGAAGATACTTACAATGAACAACAACAACAGACAGATGCACAGATTCAGACTCAGGAGGAGGTGACATTACAAGATCAGGATCAGATTGATAGTATTGCCACTCGAAGACCTAGACGTCAGATCAGAGCACCTCAAAGATATGGTTTTGAGGATTCTGCTTGTGCTGAGTTAGTCTATGATGTTCTGAGTGTTGCAGACACCATTGGTGATGAGCCGACCACATATCAGGAGGCTATTAGTAGTTCACGGGCTGATAAATGGACCATGACTATGGTTGAAGAACTTCAGTCTCTAGAAAAGAATCAGACTTGAGAGTTAGTCAAATTACCAAAAGGTGAGAAGGCAATTGGCTGCAAATGGATCTTCAAAAAGAAAGGAGCCACTCCTCAAGATTTTAGATATAAGGCCAAGTTGGTAGCAAAGGGATACAGTCAACGGGAGGGTATTGATTACAAGGAGGTATTTTCTCCTGTAGTCAAACACTCTTCTATCCGTGTGTTACTTGCTTTTGTTGTTTCTCAAAATTTGGAGCTGGAATAACTAGATGTTAAGACAGCTTTTCTTCACGGTGATTTAGAGGAACAGATCTATATGCAACAACCACCTGGATTTGAGGATCCAAATAAAGAAGATCATGTATGCTTACTCAAGAGATCATTATATGGTCTCAAACAGTCTTCAAGACAGTGATACCGCAAATTTGACAGATTTATGGTCGACCATGGATACAGTAGATCTCCATATGACAGTTGTGTGTATCACCAACAGCTTTCAGATGGGTCCTTTTGTTATTTGTTATTATACGTGGATGATATGTTAATTGCAGTCAAAGACATGTCAATCATCCAGAAACTGAAAGCCGAGCTCAGTACTGCATTTGATATGGACCTTGGACCGGCAAAGAAGATACTTGGGATGGAGATTATTCGTGACAGGCAGTCAGGTAGATTTTTCCTTACTCAGCATAGTTATATTGAAAAAGTCTTGGACAGATTTGGTATGTCTACAGTTAAGCCTGTCACTATCCCCTTTGCCAGTCATTTTAGACTTTCTGCCAGAGACTCTCCTCAGACTGAGGATGAGGAGAGATATATGTCTAGAGTGCCATATGCGAGCGCAGTTGACAGCATCATGTACGCGATGGTCTGCACTCGACCTGATATTTCACAGGCAGTAAGCATAGTAAGCAGATACATGGATAAGCCTGGAAAGGCTCACTGGTCAGCTGTGAAATGGATACTTAGATATCTAAAAGGCACTTCTAAATTGGGATTGATATTCACTGCACAGAGTAATTGCATAGTTACAGGATTTTGTGATTCAGATTATGCTTGTGACTTGGACAGGAGAAGATCTTTGATCGGATATGTGTTTACTCTTTCTGGATGTGCAGTCAGTTGGAAGGCTACTTTGCAGTCTACAGTTGCTTTATCTACCACTGAAGCAGAATATATGGCATTGACAGAGGCAGCAAAGGAAGCTATTTGGCTAAAAGGGTTGGTACAGGATTTGGATCTCGAACAGGATTGTTTAGACATTCATTGTGACAGTCAGAGTGCTTTGCATCTTGCCAGAAACCAGATGTATCACGAACGAACAAAACATGTACATATCAGGTATCACTTCATCAGAGATCTGGTAGAGAAAGGTGATGTCAGACTTCAGAAAATATACACTGCCCATA
The DNA here is from genome assembly GCF_000442705.2 of Elaeis guineensis. Lineage (NCBI taxonomy): Eukaryota > Viridiplantae > Streptophyta > Magnoliopsida > Arecales > Arecaceae > Elaeis > Elaeis guineensis. Next base: position 174,868,685 of record NC_025993.2, on the reverse strand, counting down.
ATCCAGCTGACATGTTCACTAAACCAATCCTTGCAATTAAGTTCAGGAATTTTCTGAACTTGATTGGTATAAGCATTTGATAATGCCCTGCGGGGCTTGTGGTGAGGAGGAGGTTATAAAAGTTTTTTTTTTTTATCCACATTTGATATAAAAGGTACAATATTTGTCGCAAGGAGGAGGATTGTTATATATATTGCTCCAAAATTACTCTTTCCTTGTTTATCTCCCGTGACAGTTTGGAATTCTTATTCGGGTGAATCTCTATTTTGAGGAGATTGATTTTTTTTTCTTTAAAAGGAGGCCGCGGCATCCTTCTTTGAGGTGCGGGTTCGAGTGTGCGGTGGAGGTTCCAGGGTTTCTTGTGCTCTTGTGCGGGTTTGCTTCCTGATTTTCTCCCGCTTGTGCTCTTGTGCGGGTTTGCTCCCTGGCTTTCTCCCACTTGTGCTCTTGTGCGAGTTTGCTCCTTGGTTTTCTCCCGCTGGTGCTCTTGTGCGGGTTGCTTCCTGGCTTTCTCCCGTTGGTGTTCTATTGGTGTTCTACCTGTCTTCTTCCTTCTCGATTTCACGGATGCCCTGTGCTGATTCGGTTGGTAAGGAGGTATTCATCTTGATTTTTTACCGAGGATTGAGAAAGGTATCTTCACCTCAGGTATTATCTTATCTTGATCTATTGTCGAGGCTGAGATTGGTAGATCCGATTAGATCTTGGTTGCCTTCTATTCGATACTCTGTTGCCTTCTTGTTGGTTTCGGTTAAAGATATCTTATACCTCATATTGTACCTATTTTTCGGGACGGATTTATAGTGGATTGCTCCTCCTCCCCGTGGATGTAGGCCTCTTGTGCCGAACTATGTAAATCTTGATTTCTTTGTCATTGTTTATTATGCCTGCAATGTGTTTGGTGAATTGTCTCAAAGAGATTAGATTTTAGATCAAAAACCTAGGTCGATCCAATCCGATGGGCGTGACCTCAACAGAGATTTTCATATTAGTCATAAAATTGAGCTAATAACAATATGATCACTACATAAAGTCTGAAACATGATAAAATGGGAAAGCACATCACACAGGAAACAATACTTTCCATGTAAATATGTAAGATTGCATTACTATGCTATTAAATCAGAAGAGTAAGTACACAACTCAGAGCTCTTATATCACATACAGTTGCCAATATCCAGATACGGTTTGCTATAATAAGAACTCACCTTAACATTGCCCTCCCACCCTTCTTATATACACTACCAGCTTCCTTCCAATGCCCAAGCTATGAACAAGTGACAAAATTCTCCATACCAATCCCCACCAGAACCTGTTCCTCTTGCTCCACAGTCCTCCTAACTGCCCGATAAAGCTCTACCCACGAACACGACCCTAGAACCCCAGAACCCTCAACAGCCACCCCCCGAAACGTCAAATTGGGGCTCGGCGGGCACGTGGCAGCCACCAAATCCATCACGGTCACTGGCCCGACCACCGTCCGGGGGAAGTTGAACGCCAAGTTATCAACTTTGTGCTCATATATCTTCCCATTCCGATCCAATCTATACCTCGACGTCCCCTGAAACCGTCCCCTCGCCTCCCACGGCACCCGCGGGACCCCCTGCAGCTCCCACCGGATCAAGATCATGTTCTCCGACGGCTGCCAGACCCGAAAAATCTCCAACCCAATCTCCCTAAACAATATCCGGCCATGGAATCGGAGCGCCCAGAAGATCAATTTATAGTTCTCGATTCCATGAAAGGTACTAAGCGGATCGACGAAGGTGATATCATCCCTAAAAAATCGCAAGAAGCCCAAAAAAATCAAGAAAATCCCGAAAACTAAGGTAAAAAGGATAAAGATCCCAACTTTAGGCTTAGTAGTGGGATCGGAGGCTAGGGTTTATACCGGTAGATGTCGTAATTGAGGTCTTTCGAGAAAAGGAAGGGGAGCTCGTCGCGGAGGGTGCGGACGGCGAGGCCGAGGTTGAGGTAGAAGTCGTCCTTGTTGCTGTTGTTCTTCTCGTTCTTCTTCTTGGTTTCTTGCAACGCGGCGGGGAACTTTCCGTGCAACGCGGGGTGCTTCTCGCGCGTGGCATCGCGCACGGGCTGGGGCTCGAGCTTGGTGAGAGCGGAAGAAGAGAGGAGGAGCCGAGAAGGGTTATTTTGGGAAGGGTTCGGATGGGGGAGGACTAGGAGGGGAGAAGAAGAGATTTTGGGAAAAAGGAAGGCCATTCTCTTCTCTCTCTCTCTCTGTAATATTTTTCCCTTCTTTCTCAGACTTCCATGGCTGAGAAAGGGAGAGAGAAGTGTTCGTGGCTTCGAACGTTGCATCGAGTGCCTTGGTTTTTTTGGATGGGATTTTGCAGAATAGTCCTGAACATACTTATTATTAAATTTTAATGCACGCATGTTTGGACTTTTCAGTCTTTTCTTACTCTTTAGACCTTGCATTTGGTTTAAATTTCCTAAAGGTTCTTCGTATCTTTTCGGAGCAAAACTGGACCGGGTCCAAGGCAATGTTGTCTTTGGACCCATTTTGTTGGTCTAGTTTACGGGCTGTGTCAAGGGTGGACCATGGTAGGTCATTTGGAGGCTAATTTAGGATCTTGGTTCACCAATTGTCTTGGTAGGTATAGTTAAGCTTGCATGGATTAGGCAAACATGGACTCAATCTAAACAAAGAATGGTTCGAGATTTGTCTTTTTATTTGCAAATCCTGACGTAGAATGAACCTATTTTGCCAAAATTGAATTCAATTCAGTTTAGGCCTGGATATTGGTGTAGATCAGTCTCCGGTTCAATCCTAGTAGGTTTTCGGCGTGTGGTCTCGTGGCTCGATTAGATTTAGGCTGGAACGAAAGCCGAAATTGGATCGAACCGGGTTTGGGAGCTTATCCGGTTTGCAAAAGAAAATGACTTGATCAAATGAAGTTTGTCATCTAGCTCAAAGGGGATCATGTTTTTGGGTGGGGTATTATTGATGCTGCTGTGGGTGTGGCTAATTTGCAAGTCCGGGGACGGGTTAGAAAAGGATGTGTTTGCAAATGAAATATCTAGAGGAGTGTGTTTGGACTGACATGTAATTGGAAAGTTGAATATAGAGGAAGATGCCTCTATGGAGGCAATAACAAGATGGATATTCTTCCCGAGCTCAGGATGGGGAGAATCATAGGAGGGCCAAAGGACTTTGTGTTTCCTTTGGTGTTTTTCATATGGCTCATTATTGCGTCTGGATTGTCATTTTATATTACCGTATTTCATCTTTTCGTAGAAAAATGTAAGAAATGATGGCCATGCGTATGACCCTTTTTCTGTTATTAACATAAAAATAAATTCATCTAGATTTTAGTTCATAATTAAATCATAGACCATAGATTATTTGATTTAGAATTTGGAATGTTCTTTGACATTAATAGACCATCTATTAGAAAATTTTAAGTCATAAAAAAGAAATGATTAACATATAGATACAGAGAATCATAATTATATAATTAAAACCTTTAATATATATAAAGTTTTTTTTTTTCTAGAGCTTGTGAAAAATACAACATACTGTAGATGTCAAGGCATTTTGCAAGCATGGCTTGCAACCATTTTCTAGGCCAAAGCTAAATTGAGATGCCTGTGGCAGCCGGCTGACCATTTTTATGGACTGGGATTGGCTGAAAACAGCAAACCCAACATATATCCCATGTCCAAGCCTAGCTAATCTGGAACAAGCCAGCTTAAGACTTGGCCAACTAAACTCAAACATAATCCAAATAAGTCCATTGTTTCTAACTCGAAATATAAATCTAGCTAGCTTGAAAGATTATTTTCTAATTTAACATGTCACATATGGTGTTGAACATCGAATTGACCTACACTTAAATATGGTTGGTTTTATCCAACTATACGATATATAGGCCCAATGTCCCCAAAGTACAGGTTGGGTCAGGTCGGTTTACCTGGCGTAAGTTAATGTACGGTTATTAATTATTATGATTGAGAGGTTAGATTAAGATAGGCTATTTAGGGCCTGTTTGGATATATTCCTTCATCCATGTCCTATCTCCTGTCTTAATTGTAAGTAATCCGGCCATAATTTTTCAATTGAAATGTTGATGACATCAACGAGGAGAAAGAACTCTTCATGTTATTTTAGGTTGAAAACTCAGCTGGCTTGTTAATTTGGAGGTGGAGAAAGGATGATGTAGTTGTAACAAACTAGTAAATCCGGCTGACTAAAATAATCCTTTCTTGTTTGTTCCAAATAACCACAATTTGAAGATCTTAGCGCCTCTTTGCAAATTTTTAACTACCATATATATATATATATATATATATATATATATATATATATATATATATATATATATATATATATATATATATATATATATATATATATATATATATATACCCCCTCATGTCACCAATTCATCAATCCACATTCAAAGGAAACAAGCCCTTCCTCTGTTTTCTTGTTCTCTCCCAATAGAAGCAATCAAGTTCTCGTGCCTTCTACCAACCTTGTTACCTGTCTACAAAAAACAAACGACTTTTAACTGCCAAAGCGCCCAATGGTAGAGTACCACAAGAGGTTCCGAGAGAGGGCCTTGAATTGTGGGAGCGATCGACAGGGCGGAGCCTATGTTAGTATCATGTTTAAAGCTTTGAGGCAATGTCTACAGATTAATTTTTTTGATTTTTTTTTTCTTTTTTGGTGCAATGTTGATTCTTGTTGTTGACGTTGTATTTTTGTTCCATGCAGCAAGGGAGAGTGTTGTCGGTCACTTAGTATGGTGCAGACCCCACTGGGGCTGCAGACAGCAGTGCTGCCTTTCAAAAGGCAGTGGAGAATGCTTCCCGAGCTCAAAATGGAAAGGAGTTATGCCGGGAGTCAATGACTTGGGTGGTGACCGCAAGCTTAGCCAGCCCATCCGTTTCTCTCCGAACGGTGGTGGAAATCTTATGGTCAGTCTCTTTTATATATATATATATATATATATATATATATATATATATATATATATATATATATATATATATATATATATATATATATATATATACATGCGCAATCAATATAATTTGATCATAAATTTTCTATAGTGCACTGCACGAGTATGATATATTACGTGCATCATCTGTTATATGATGGATGACCATGCACGGATGATGGATGTGCATCAATAGATGGCCATATGCAGATGCAAGTCATGCAACTCACGTCCCACATATGGTCATATGCAGCCATCCAGCGTATGATGAGTGCATCGTAGAGTACCACAGAGGTTCCGTGCCCATTTGTTCCTTTGGGTCATGGATAAGCTATAGCGTACGGTTGACTTCTGATTCCCTTATGTGTGCCTACCATCCATGTGGCTTGGACGTGATCATAGCTCCCACAGCATGCACGAGACGATTTGTGTCGTGATAACCTGCGGACTAAATCGCAACCCAAGTCCACATATGTTGTTGGAGTAACCTGGACACTACAGTATCGTTTGGTACCATCTGAATAAATGTCAATCCATCCGATTCATATATATATATATATATATATATATATATATATATATATTTACAAAAAAAATACCGTATATCCTATTTAGTAATATTGATGTGTAATTAGAGATGATAATCGAATCGGATCAAATCATAAATGGATCGAATCAATAAAGATCGGATCAGAAAATCATCAATCCAAACTCGATCTGTTTATTAAACAGGTCAAAAATTCAAATCTGAATCCGATCTGTTTATTAAACAGGTAATCTGACACAACCCATTTAATCCGTTTATTAAATAGATCAAATTAGGTTAAACGGATAAAATAGATTAAACAGATCGGATTAAACGGATCAGAAACAGATTAAACAGATCTTAAATGGATTAAACAAGTTAAACAGATCAGATTAAATGGATCAAAAATAAGTTAAATAAGTTAAACATGTTAAATGGGTTATCTGACTCAACCTAATCTGAATATTAAACGGATTAAATGGGTTAAACAGATCCAATATCTTAAACATAAATCTGACCCAATTATTAAACAGGTTAAACAGGTCGATCCGTTTATGACTCAAACCCATTTAGTCTAAACCCAAATCTGTTTACGGTGGCTCGAACACGGATCAGATTGACGGATCGGATCATATTTTGTCAGCTCTGTGTGTAACCTCAGAACAACTTTAAAATGAGTATAGGTCCTCTACGATATTCAAAAAGTATCATAAAATACTGTGTATGGTTGGGCATTGTTTATGTATACACAAAAATATATATCATAAAACATAAAATTCATCTCCCCGGTGAAATGAATTAAGCTCATGGCATGCGCACTTGTTCGGTATATCTTGAATCCGATTTACCAAAACAAAAAGAAAAGCGTAAACTTTCGGGACATCTGCATGCATTGAATGATCGATGTAGATAGTGTTTTCACTGGACTGTGCGTTTAAATGAATTTCCAAGTAGCTTTGTTTAAATAAGAGTTTAGATCCTCTCATACACATGCAACTAAACAAGTCTATTTATATCGATAACATGGTCACTTTGCTCAAATATTCCACCATATATGCTAAATCTTCTTCCTAATATTTCTGAAAGGAAGCACTCGTGAGTGCATATATGCACGTACAAAGTAATTCATGGTTCAACATTTCAATTTTTGTTGCAGACCCAGGGAGGAATATTTCGAGCAGCAGAAAATTTCCCTGGTGACGGATCTTGTGGAGCTCCGGTCTACCAAGTCCAGCTATAACCGGCCAGCCCAACATCTTCTACGAGGACATCACCTTCCGTGACATTCTCTTCGACTCGACCTTGCAGGGCAGCGGCATCCTCGCCGTCAACTCGTGGCCCGTGTCCAAATCGACAACTTGTTCTTCATCCACTTCACGACAAGCGGCATCCATGTCGAGGCAGGCCACGAGACCTTCATCTCTAGCTGCTTAATTCCTCGGTCTGACCATTGGCGGCAACTCCTGTTGCCGAGAGAACGAGACTTTAGTTTCATATTGATTGTTCAATCATATCATCTTATTTTATAAAGATTCTGCACCTTACAACCCATTACGAGGTGCTTTTTGACTCGCTCAATACGATTTCAAGAGATAAAATTATAGAGACTATTGGGGGATACCCACCGACCGATCGACCGACCGACTATTGGAGGGTCCGACCGGCTGGCGGCCCGACCGACTAAGTCCGACCGACTAACCAACGGCCCGACGGACGACTCTGACTGGCCGATCGTCGGTCGGGCGACAGGCCGACGGACGCCATCAGCGGCTAACTACGGCCATTCCACGGTCCATTCCCGACCGACTAAACCCAGAGGTCTGGTAGCCGACCCACATGAAGCTCGCCGACCGACGGAGGAGTCCGACGCCACTCTGCTGGCCACCGACCTGGGGTCGACCGACTCCACCAACCACTGTACGGTCGCCAGACGTTGTCAGCCCTGACACGGACATGCGGCACAATTACCTAGGGGCATTGTCCCGCCCGGGGCCGGGTCAACCCTGGCGATTAGACGGCTACACGGCGACATGACGTTTTCACGGCGGCTCTGACAGTCTACAGTGAGTTGACAGTTCCTCACTTGTCCGCGCCATTAATGACGGCGCCATACCATGCTCCACTATATATACCGGGGAGGGCAACAGTGCAAGGGGTCGATCCGCCCGTCTCTCCCACATACGCAGGCTCGCTCCTCTCTCTCTCTCCCTCTCTCTTTCTCAGAGCTCTCTGTCTGCATTTCACTGTTGCCCAGTCACCTCTCTAACTTGACCGTCGGAGGGTCCCCGCCGGAGCTGCCTCCGGTCAGTGCGGACTTCCTTTTGCAGGTGCACGCTTCCCGGCGATCGGGCGACGAGGCGATTGGCCGCAACAGATTGGCGCGTCAGGTAGGGGAGCAGCATGACAAAGACAAGAGCTCAACGATCGAGAGTCACTGGGTCGGCCAGGCGCTCTTCCCGCCGGGAAGAAGCCTCCCCGCCCCCACCGGCGGCGGAGCCTAGCTCTCCGCGCCCTGCAGTGACCACGGAGGCCCAGATTGCGGCCATCGTACGGCAGATGACCGTACTGACCGACGCAGTCAAAAGCCTCCAGCAACAACCGGCGGCCCGACCTATGCCTTCCAGGAGCAGCCGCCGACGGCCGCGCCGACCCCTGTCGCCTCCATGCGAGCGCTCCCTACAGCGCTCCCACGGAGGGGAGGAGGGGCGACCACGGCGCGACGACCGACGGTCCCAGCGGCCCTCTCCTTCCCCGTTGGAACGGGCGAGGAAGGAAAAGCGGCCGCGCACACCGTCGGCCTCTCTTTCAGAATCCTCCGGAGGCTCCACCCCTGGGGTCTCCCAGCATCGACGAGCGGACGACTACGAGCGACGGTTCGAGGAGATCGACCGCCGACTCGCCCAACTGCAGATGGACGGCCAGAAGTCTTCGAACGACGTCGACTTCCAGACCGCCCAGCCTCTCTCTCGACTGGTCCTCGATGAGCCGATTCCCAGTCGGTTCAAAATGCCGAACGTGGAGCCATACGACGGCTCCACCGACCCAGTCGACCACCTCGAGAGCTATAAAGCTCTCATGACGATTCAAGGGGCAACCGACGCTCTTTTTTGCATCGGCTTCCCCGCCACACTTCGCAAGGCTGCCAGGGCTTGGTACTCCGATCTTCGATCGGGCAGTATCCATTCCTTTGCGCAGCTCGAGCACTCGTTCGTGGCCCATTTCAGCACCAGCCGAAAGCCGCCGCGAACGTCGGATAGCCTTTTCTCCCTCAAGCAGGGGGAAAACGAGATGCTCCGATACTTCGTGGCGCGATTCAACGCGGCCACGCTCGAGGTCTGGGACCTCAACGAAGACATGGCGGTTTCAGCCATGAAGCGGGGCCTGAGGTCGTCCCGATTTACTTATTCTCTGGACAAGACTCTCCCCCGAACATACGCCGAGCTACTGGAGCGCGCATACAAGTATATGCGCGCGGATGAAGGAGCGTCCGACCGATGCTTGGTCGAGCCCAGAGGTCCGAAGGAGAAGCGAAGAAAAGGTCGGGAGCCCGCCGAACCAAGCAGGCCCCCGGCCAATAGTCGGCTTTCTCCACCCCGACAGATCCAAAAATCACCCCGCCGACAGACTCCGAGGCCGGTGCGTCCCAGGTATGACTCCTACCCTCCTCTCTCCGCTCCCCGTGCGCAGATCTTGATGGAGATCGAAGGGGAAGAATACCTGCGACGGCCTCCGCCTCTGAAGGCAAAGGGCCTCGACCATCGGAAGTACTGCCGGTTCCATCGGAGCCACGGCCACGACACCGAGCGATGCATCCAGTTGAAGGATGAGATCGAAAATCTCATCCGCCGGGGGTATCTCGGCAAATTTCGAAAGGGTCCGCCGACCCGACTGACTGCCGATCGACGCCCCCAGCCGACTGAAGAGGCGCCGACTAACCAGTCTACGGCTGGAGTCATCAACATGATCTCCAAGCGGCTGGGATCGGGGACGTCTACAGGGGGGAGCCGACGAAAAAGCCGCGCCCGGACGACGTGATTACCTTCTCAGAAGGCGACGTTCGGGGCATCCAGACTCCCCACGACGACGCTGTTGTTGTGTCGGCGACAATAGCCAATTATGATGTAAAACGAATTTTTGTTGATAATGGAAGTTCGACAAATGTTTTGTTTTACTCGACCTTCTCCCGAATGCGACTACCGACTGATCGACTTAGTAGGGTCTCCACGCCCTTGATCGGCTTTGCCGGAGACACCGTCACGACAGAAGGAGAAATCACCCTGCCCGTGACGGTCGGTACCGAACCACGGCAAAGCACAGTCTCCCTCATTTTCGCGGTCGTCCAAGTTCCTTCGGCCTACAACGCCATACTCGGGCGACCCGGATTGAACGCCCTCAGGGCGATCGTCTCGACGTACCATCTCCTTGTTCGATTCCCGACCAAAAACGGAGTCGGGGAGATGCGCGGAGATCAACAGCTCGCCCGACGATGCTTCCAAATCTCCGTCCAAAGCGACGAGATAAAGGATCCCCTGACAATCGACAAACTGGATCAACGGGAGGAGGAAGAGCGGGGTTCGCCGGCCGAGCAGCTCGAGGCGATCCCGATAGGAGAAAATCCCGACAGAAAAGTTTGGGTCGGGTCTCAATTGCCCGACACCGAATGCCACCGACTGGCGGAGCTGCTGACGGCCAACGCCGACATATTCGCATGGTCGGCAGCAGATATGTCGGGCATCCCTCCAGAAACAATTACTCACCGACTCAACATCGACCCGACAATGAAGCCGGTGAGGCAGAAGAAAAGGTCCTTTGCCCCAGAAAGGCAGAAGGCCATTGACGAAGAAGTGGACAAGCTGCTCGAAGCGGGCTTCATTCGGGAATCCACGTATCCCGATTGGCTCGCCAATGTCGTCATGGTCAAGAAAGCCAACGGAAAATGGAGGATCTGCATCGACTATACCGACCTCAACCGAGCATGCCCGAGGGATAGCTTTTCGCTCCCGAAGATCGACCAGCTGGTGGATGCGACGTCCGGATTTCGACTGCTCAGCTTCATGGACGCCTTCGCCGGGTACAATCAGATCCGGATGGCGCCTGAAGACGAGGAGCACACCGCGTTCGTGACCCCCAAGGGCCTCTACTGTTATCGGGTGATGCCCTTTAGATTGAAGAATGCCGGCGTCACCTACCAGCGACTCGTCAATAAGGTCTTCAAAGACCAGATCGGGCGTAACATGGAGGTATACGTGGACGACATGCTGGTAAAGAGCACGCAGATCCCGGACCATGTTCAAGATCTCGAGGAGACCTTCCGCACCCTTCGACGACACCGAATGAAGCTCAACCCGACCAAATGCGCTTTCGGGGTGACCTTAGGGAAGTTCCTCGGATTCCTCGTTTCTCAGAGAGGGATCGAGGCCAACCCTGAGAAGATAAAGGCAATCCTCGACATGCATCATCCGAACGTCAAGAAGGAGGTCCAACAGCTGAACGGAAGAATCGTCGCTCTTAGCCGATTCATTTCCCGATCAGCTGAAAGGTGCCTCCCGTTCTTCAAGACCCTGCGCCAGGCGAACGGTTTCTCTTGGTCGGATGAGTGCGAACAGGCCTTTGAAGACCTGAAAAGGTACTTGGCTTCCCCGCCGCTGCTCGTGAAGCCGCAGGTCGGGGAGACCTTGTATCTCTATTTGGCCACATCTCTCGAGGCGATTAGTTCGGTGCTCGTTCGGAAAAATGAGTGCCGAACCCATCAGCCCATCTACTACACCAGCAAAGTGCTCCACGGCGCCGAAGCCAGATACTCGGAGACGGAAAAGATGGTTTTCGCCCTGACCGTCTCCGCGCAACGGCTCCGACCATACTTCCAGGCCCACGCCATCGTGGTACTCACCAACCAGCCCCTGAGGGCCGTACTGCACCGACCCGACACATCCGGACGACTCGCTAAGTGGGCGATGAAGCTTAGCGAGTTCGACATTCAGTACCGACCGAGGCCTGCCTTGAAGGCTCAGGTCTTGGCCGACTTCATCGCTGAATGCCCGACGACCGACCGAAGGTCGGGAGCTGAAGGCCCGGGACGAGATTCGGTCTCTGAGCCAGACCCGATCTCCACCTGGGTACTCCACATCGACGGAGCCTCCAACGCTCAGGGAAGCGGGGCCGGGCTCCTACTCACGAATTCGGATGGGGTAGTCACCGAATACGCCCTCCGGTTCGACTTCAAGGCCTCCAACAATCAAGCCGAATATGAGGCACTCCTCGCAGGCTTGAGGATGGCGAAGGAACTGGGCGTCGACAGCCTCCGGGCATTCTCCGACTCTCAGCTGATCGTGGGGCAGGTCAAGGGCGACTTCGAGGTGCGAGATCCGACCATGATCAAGTATCTTCAGAAGGTAAAGGATCTCGTGGCCCGCCTCGAGCATTTCGAGATCTCCCACATCCCCAGGACGGAGAACGCCCGTGCCGATGCTCTCTCCAGATTGGCAACGTCGGCCTATGATTCTTTGGGTCGGACGTTTGTCGAAAACCTCCAACAGCCGAGCATCGATCGGGTCGAAGAAGTACAGCAGCTAACGTCTGAACCAAGTTGGATGGACCCGATCGTCCGGTACCTGTCCGACGGGACCAGTCCCGAAGATCCCGCGGAGGCCAAGCGACTCCGATGGTCGGCGTCGCAATATGTGATCATGGACGGCCGACTCTACAAGAGGTCGTTCTCCCTCCCTCTGCTCAGGTGCTTGGGACCGACCGACGCTGACTACGCTCTCCGAGAGGTTCACGAAGGAATTTGTGGGAATCACTTGGGGGGCAAGTCCTTAGCCTTCAAGGTCTTGCGACAGGGCTACTACTGACCGACCATGAGGAAGGATGCGGCAGAGTTGGTCCGAAGGTGCGAGCCATGCCAGAAGTATGCCAATATTCAGCACCAACCGGCCAGCCAAATCACTCCCATTGTCGCTCCATGGCCCTTCGCTCAGTGGGGAGTCGATATTCTCGGCCCCTTTTCACCGGCGTCAGGCCAGAGGAAGTTCATCGTTGTCGCCATCGACTACTTCACGAAGTGGGTCGAGGCCGAGCCCTTGGCGCAGATCACCGAGCGGAAGATGGAGGACTTCATCCAAAAGTCCATCATCTTCAGGTTCGGATTGCCGCGCACCATCATCACCGACAACGGACGGCAATTCGACAACCAAGACTTCAAGGACTTCTGCGCCAGGTTCCACATCCGTCATCGACTAACTTCAGTCGGGCACCCACAATCCAACGGTGAGGTTGAGGTGACGAACCGAACCCTGCTCCATGGACTCAAGACCCGACTGAACGAAGCCAAAGGTCTCTGGGTCGACGAGCTGGGCTCCGTCCTATGGGCTTACCGAACGACCCCCCGTGTCCCGACCGGGGAGTCGCCGTTCAGTTTGGCCTACGGGACAGAGGCTATGATCCCGCTCGAGATTGGCCTGCCATCTTCAAGGGTCGAGCAGTACCACGAGCCGGACAACTCCGAAAGCCGGAGGGCCGACCTAGACCTTCTCCCCGAACTGCGAAATAAGGCTCAAATCCGAATGGCCTCATATCGACAGAGGGTCGCCCGGTACTACAACGCTAAGGTCAGACCAAAGCTCTTCAGGCCTGGCGACCTAGTCTTGAGGAAGGCGGAAGTGTCGAAGCCCTTGGACCAAGGGAAGTTGGCTCCCAACTGGGAAGGACCCTACAAGGTTGCTGACACCTTCGGGCCGAGGGCCTACCGGCTGGAGACCCTTGAGGGGAAGCCCATTCTCCGGACTTGGAACGCCGACAACTTGAAGCTGTATTACCAGTGAATTTTGTGGTTGGAATACAAGTTCAGTTTTAAATTTCGGAGTCCTGATCCTTCGACGTTCAACGATCCATCGGCCCCTTACCAGGACCGATGCACCTACGGGAGTCGATACTCCTTCGACGTTCAACGATCCATCGGCCCCTTACCAGGACCGATGCACCTACGGGAGTCGATACTCCTTCGACGTTCAACGATCCATCGGCCCCTTACCAGGACCGATGCACCTACGGGAGTCGACAGCCCACGCGATTGTTGTCGCGACTTCCGACCAGGCTGCGGCCGGTCGAGGGATATTCGGCTTACCACCGTTTTCACACAACGCGACCTTAGTCGCACCCACAGCTTTCCGACCGATTGACGGTCGGTCGAACGACATCCGGCTTGCTACCATATGTCGGACGACACAGAACCCGACGCAAGGGCTTGGGGATCCGACTTACTATCGCTCCCCCGATACTGCGCCGGTCGATGTTCGACTGAACGCATCTACGGAAGTCCGACTACCGAACCTTTACCAAGTTCGGTCGGCTCCCGACTTAACAGATGCGCCCGACCGGCGACTTCAACTATTGGAAGCCGACCTAAAGTCGGGACACAAGCTACTTCGGAGCTGTGCAAGTCGGTTAAGTCCTACCGACTTACCCGAGTTGGCGACTTCTCTAAGTTGGTAACTAGGGTTCGACATTACAGCAATAAGAGACATTTCAAACAAAAGACACAAGAAAAGATAATTTCATTCATTGATCGAAGGAAATTACAAAGTCGGGCTGAAGCCCGATTACACGAATTTTCAAAAAGAAACAAAAAGAAGATGGTCGGCTGGACCGATCATTCGTCCTGGTTGATCTCTTCGACCGACGGAGGATCGGGAAGGATCGGCGTCTCGACCGTGAGCGGCGCTGGGTCAACGGCAGAAGGATGTCCTTCAGTCGGCAAGGGACCTTCGGTCGGCTCCTGCTCCGGGACGGCTTCCTCCGCTGGGATGACGCCTCCCGACAGCTGGTCGGCCTCCTCTTCGGCTCCCTCCTCTTCGGCGAGTAGCGGGACGACTCGGCTGATGTCCACCTCTGGGTACAAGGCATGGACGGCATCCCGACCGTCCTCGAACCCGACCCGGTAGGAGGCGAAGCCCGACTCGAGCATCTCCTCCTTGTACCGGTCGGAGGCCCGGAAGTCCTCAACCGCACGATCGGCCGACTCCCTCGCCGACCGTGCCTCGTCCTCAGTGTGGGCCAGCTCCTCCCTCGCCAACTCCGCCTCGGCCCTAGCAATTTCGGCGTCGATCTGGGCGATGGACAACTCCTCTTCGGCTTCCGCGAGCTTCCCCAGGCTGACCCGAAGTTGCTCGCGTTCCCCTTGGAGTTCGGAGGTGGCACCGTCCCGTTCGCGTCGAAGACGACGCACGGCCCGACCTTTGTGCTTGGCCTCCTTCTTGGCCGACTTCAGTTCGGCCATAAGCCGGGAGACCTCGTCCGTCAACTTGGCCTCCCGGTCGGCCGACTCCTGCAGTTGGTCGACCAGCCTCACTCTTTCGGCCTCGGCCGCCGCCGACCTTTCTTTAAAGGCTGCCCGAACGTCGCCGAACCTTCGATATCCGGCCTCCAACTCGGACATGGTGAAGATCAGCTGCCGACGGAAAAAGCTTCGTCAGAATTATGTGGCAAGCAAAAATTCTTCTAAGGAAAAAGGTGACGCGAAGCTTACCTCCACCATTGTCGGGTAGAACCGCGACAGCATCTCGGTCACCTGCCGAGACCGCAACGACTGCACGTCGGTAGGGAGGAGGATCCCCTGGCACAACCTCCTCGCAAGGTTGTGGTCGGCCAAGGCCGATGCACCCTCAGGGTAGTATGCGCTGGGGGGCATTGATCTCTCCTCCTCCGAGGGCTCCATCGGGGCTTTCCCCCGATCAGCTGCCCCGACCGATGGGGCTGGCAGCGATGGGACGCTGGAGTTCGACCCGGCGCCCCCCGTTGCGCCAGCGGATGCCTCCGGACGATGTTCGGCTTCCCGAACGTCATCCGGCTCCACCCGCGGCGGTGAAGCCGCCGACACTCCTTCGGCCACTTCCTCGGTCGGCCTCTCTTCGACTTGGACAGTCGGAGCCGCGAGGGCTATGATCGGCTCCGACCCCTCGGTCGCCGACACTTCCACGGTCGGCGGGACTGGGGTTGGTCTCTTGGAAGGGCGCGAAGGGCCAGCCCCCGACGCTGGCCTCTTCCTCGCGGCGGCAAACTGACGAATCTCGGCATCGGTCGGCCTCATCCTCGGCGGTGTCCCTGCAAAACCGACCAGTGTCAAAGGCCGGACCAGAACTACCCTAAAGCCGAACAAAAAGAAAAGCTGGGGGATCGGGCGATACCTATTCGGGGGACCAGACTCAGGCCGGCATCATAGAGAGCTTGCTCGGTAACAAGCTCCCTCTGCTTCGGGACCGACATGTCTTTGAGTCGGTGGAAGTCCTCCCGGTCGTCTGCATCGACCCGACTGTTATCGTTGGCCTCAGTTCGGGGTACACCCCAGCGGGAAGGAAAGCCCCAAGAAGAAGAAGAAGAAACGAAAAAGAACTGGTTCTTCCATCCATGAATGGACGATGGAAGACCGGTTATGAAAGCAAGACCCTTCCGGGGGTTGAAGAGCCACCACCCTCGGGCCTTAGGGTGGGGTCGGAGCACAAAAAATGCCCGGAAGAGGGAAACGCGAGGGTTGGTCGGCAAAAGCTGACACAACAACGCGAAGGAGATTATCAGACGAACAGAGTTCGGCGCCAGCTGCGCCGGACAGAGTCCGTAGTAATCAAGCAGATTTTGGACGAACTCCGAAATCGGGAGCCGAAGACCCGCGCGAAGGTCTTCGACATATAGCGCCAGGTCGCCAGGCGGAGGGTTGTTGACCCGACCGCCGGCCCCTGGAGCGGAGAGCCGAAACTGCTCCGGGATGCGATAGTGCTCCCGAAGCTGATCGACATTCGGCCCCAAAAGCGAGGAAGCCTCATCTTCCGGAGCCGATCGAGAGTCGTCGGTCGGGTTCCCTGACCGAGCTCCCTGGGTCGGTTTCCTGGTCATTATGCAGGAACCAAAAGAGCAGAAAGGGAAGAAGAAGGAGAAGAGGAGACCACGAACCCGATGGACCCTCCAGAAGTGGAGAAGAGCTCTGCCCGCGACGACCGAGAAATCGCCCGGACAGAGTTTCCCCCAGCAAATGGAGAGTGTGGGTCCTGGGTCTGGGAGATCCTATATATATAGGGCCGACCGACGGTCGGGATGCTCTCGCGCCGACCAAAGACCTCCAGATGCGCGACGCGTGGCGCTCGCCGGTTGGCTGAGGATTCGGCGCGCTTCGTCCCGGGACGCCCGCACCGCCCTCATTAAATGCCGGAGCGGACGCCGGCCAACCACCATGACACACGGTGCGCGGGGGTTGGCTCCGCAGTCGGCCGCCCGCGCCGGTCCGCGTTCCCGATGGGATGCCTCACCCGCGATCGGCGCCGAATATCCGATCGACTGACGCCGTATCGTTCGGCGCCCGATCTTCTGACACCTGACGCCGGCACGACTTCTGGCATCGACTAGACGTTCGGATCACTTGGGATTCGTGAGGTGTCTGACAACGGATCAGCCGGCGGTATGGTCGGATCTGCACATGCGACAAATCCACTCCCAGTCGTCCGGTCTTGCTACCCGAATGAAGGCATCGGCCAGCTCTCCACCCGACTTAGGAGTGGAGGGGGGCAACTGTTGGGGGATACCCACCGACCGACCGACCGACTATCGGAGGGCCCGACCGGCTGACGGCCCGACCGACTAAGCCCGACCGACTAACCAACGGCCCGACGGACGACTCTGACTGGCCGATCGTCGGTCGGGCGACAGGCCGACGGACGCCATCAGCGGCTAACTACGGCCATTCCACGGTCCATTCCCGACCGACTAAACTCAGAGGTCTGGTAGCCGACCCACATGAAGCTCGCCGACCGACGGAGGAGTCCGACGCCACTCTGCTGGCCACCGACCTGGGGTCGGCCGACTCCACCAACCACCGTACGGTCGCCAGACGTTGTCAGCCCTGACACGGACATGCGGCACAATTACCTAGGGGCATTGTCCCGCCCGGGGCCGGGTCAACCCTGGCGATTAGACGGCTACACGGCGACATGACGTTTCACGACGGCTCTGACAGTCTACAGTGAGTTGACAGTTCCTCACTTGTCCGCGCCATTAATGACGGCGCCATACCATGCTCCACTATATATACCGGGGAGGGCAACAGTGCAAGGGGTCGATCCGCCCGTCTCTCCCACATACGCAGGCTCGCTCCTCTCTCTCTCTCCCTCTCTCTTTCTCAGAGCTCTCTGTCTGCATTTCACTGTTGCCCAGTCACCTCTCTGACTTGACCATCGGAGGGTCCCCGCCGGAGCCGCCTCCGGTCAGTGCGGACTTCCTTTTGCAGGTGCACGCTTCCCGACGATCGGGCGACGAGGCGATTGGCCGCAACAGAGACGTATTTTAAAAATCATTCCGATCTTATGACACTACAGTGAAAATGATAAAAGACGACGCTATAAAAGATATTTCAAAAAGTGTCGTTTATGTAAAAGTGAAGATGAAAAGCATCGACGCTTTTTAAAAACGTCGCAAACGCTCTAAAACATCGTAAAATTAAATTTTACTGGCACTTTTTAGCATCGTTAATAACAATGCATCCTCCCCTCTACCAAGACGCTTTTCGAAGCATTGGCAATTAAGTCACTAACAACGCCTATAAGCATCGTTAATCAGTCTATTAACAATGCTTATAAGCATCGTTAATTTTTTTAATAGAAAAAAAATATACAGATTTTATATACAAAAAAAAGAATACATACATTTCTGTATAAAATTATATCAATTATTCAAACATAAACCTACACAATCACCACCATTCACACCAAAAGCAAACTTCAATAGTAAATTTAACCAAACTAAAAGATATTGTTTTATATAAATAAAAATAAAGTACTAATCGTCCATTACAATCAAGAGTTCAACCTAACTAAAAGCATATAGAAAATATAAGACTACAATAAAAATAAAATGATATCAATCTGCAGGCATATGGTCGTCGCTGTCTCCACGTGACGTGCCGCCATCTCAATGGGTGCCTGATGTGCCAGGAGCCTACAAGAAATATATGAAAAGCTTGATTTGCATATCTATAAATAAAAATATATAGATCATTAAATTAATATAAAAATATATATTTAATAATATGTGTTTACCTGAGATGGGCCATACATCTCTAATAAAGATGTAAGCCGATCAATCTGTCCCCTCATGGCCTGTATCTCGGCACGGCTCTGTCGCATCTCCTCCATCTTAGCGGCACGACTCTGTCTAATCTCCTGTATCTCCACCTCGAGTCTACGGACGCGTGAATCCTGAGCATCTACTGCAGCATGCTGCGTATATCTACTAACCTCAGATAATTGAATAGGGGTGACTCCTACTCCATGACCCCTCACTCGGCCGTAGCGCTCTGGTCCCATCAACTCTGAACACTTCGGCCTCGATACGGCTCTGCTGCGTAGATGCTGCAGACTCGTCGTCACGCTCCGCAATGAGAGATGTAGCCCTCTCCTGTATTTATTTTGAAAACAAGAGTTATACATTAATAGCTAACAAAATTAAATTAAAATCATTATAAAAAATAGAATATTAATAATGCCGTACATATAAATCTCTCGACTCATCTCGAACAAAAGTACTATTCTGATGAGTATGAGTCATCCGGTAAAACTTCACTTTACTAGGTTCCGTCCCATGCTCATCCACCTACACAAATAATTTCAATTTTAAGCAAACAGTTATAACAATTTAAAAAAAATATATGAGTATTATGATACAGATATGATCCATGATACATAATGATATTAGTTATATAAATATTTCAACATAAAAATTAGAAGTTAATTATGAAAGTTTAAGGAACATACAAACTCCTGTCAGAGTCGTGCATAACTCTTCGACCCCGATGTATGAGGAACAGACTGAGCTGCTCGTGCAGCTTTACCAATAGCAGAATAAGTCTGTAAATAAAGTAAAGAACTTGTTATATGTATAATATATAATATACAATATAAATTAATATTTTTATAAAATATTTAAAAGAAAAGATAATGAGCAGATAATATATCTGTACCCTCTCGGAGAATCAATAATGAACGAACTACATCCACTGATGAGGGGGTACATCAGGAGGACAATTCTTAGCAATCTCTTCCTCTATCATACCCTGTCTCATATAGTCCCTCTTCAATTATGCTCTATATTCTTTTCATTTGCGGTTGAGAGACTTCATTACAAAATCATGAGTGAACGGAGGGAGAACAAACTTGCTCTATAAAAAAAAATTAAATGAAATAAATTATATAAGTGATTAACAATTAATATACAGCATGAATATCAATTCATTACCTCTATAACTCGGAGGAGCTCAATTTTATACGTTGGAAGCATGTCATTCCATTTTGCATAGCTCAACGGACATAGCTGAGGCCTCCGAGCAACAGTCTCCAAAAATGAAGTCAATAAGCAGACAGCTTTCTTAATTGGCTAACCTAGCTGATTGCACTCCACAATAATTCTCTCGCTCTCACGTATCTGCCACACATCTAATACTACTATGGGTCCGCGTCTGGGGCATACTCTCCCAGATCCGTCTGCAAAAAATATATAAAAGTAACGATATCATAAATATATATAAAATAAAATAAAAATAAAATTACATGAAAGATAATATATACCCTGTACGTGTATCTCATCATCTGGCTGATGAATAGGAGGATCGTGCTGTGCTGATGATGAAGAAGAACAGGGCTCGAAATGCTGTGCAGCTGAACTGGCCTCAGGCTGCTGTGCTGAAGAAAACGTACAGACTTCTGTCTGTGAAAACTGGAACTGCACATCTGCATATCGTCCCCTGCGACGCATGATGTCACTTAGCATTTATATAAATAAATGGTAGAATCAGTTAATATATGGAGTAAAATAACACAATAATTAATGCAAATTATATACATCATAAATAATTATTATCAGTAACAATCAAGCAGTAGTGTTTCCTTCAAATTCTGTCCTAACCAACATCGTCGTAGCATTTAAATCATTAGCTGGCACAAAATTGTAGGGTATACATTGTGTATAAGTATCATCGTCATCATCCTCCACTTGATTTTCCATATCATATAAGTCTCTAGATTTTGTTTTGATAACAGTAAACCAATATTTATCTTTTGCGTTTTGTACATAAAATACTTAACGAGCTTGAGATGAAAAAATGAATGGGTCATCCTTCAATAACACACCAGTGTGTCTCAATCTTGAAAAATTTACAAGTGTAAATCCATTTGCATCTTGTTTCAAACCCCTTGGTGAGTTTATGTCTACTCAATCATATCTAAACAATACTACTTTAAATTTTTCATAATAATCCAACTCATAGATATCTTTAAGTGCACCATAATAGAATTTTTCATCTGCTTCCACTATAACACCGCTATTCTGTGTTTTTCTAAATTTCTCCGATTCTCTAGTATAAAATTTAAAGCCATTAATTATGAAACCGTTATATCTATTCATAATCTTGTTAGGTCCTCGAGCAAGAGCTATTAGTTCATCTGAATTATTTCTCTCCATCATCTTTGATATCTAAAAAAATGATATGAAGTGCTGTTGAGTTATCTGATATTAAATATGTATCAAAAATTAATGTATCTCACAATTAAATATAAATCACACCTGATTCAAAAGTCACATAGAGAATAACTCGACCAACCATCGCTGTTCAATCTTTGCATTAGGATGAATATTATGATTGGCTCATCTCTAATAAATTAAAATTTTACTGCATAAAATATAAATATATCATTTAGAACATTATATCTAATATAAAATTTAAATCTTATTGTCATGCCTTAAATATACTAACCTGCGATGATCAGATATTATGTCACTATGAAGTAACACATAACGATGTGCTTGTGCTAAGGATTTTTGATCAAGTACAAAACTTTCAGCTCTTCCCAAGAATTTTCCAACAGTTGAGAACTTATACAGTTCTGCATTCTCCACAAAGTCATTATGCCGTTGAGGTCGACTAAAAATAGTCTCTACACCTTGAAGATATCTTGAACAAAATATCAAACATTTATCAGTAATATATCCTTCAGCAATCGAGCCCTAGGGATAGGCTCTATTTCGCACATAATCTTTAAGACGCACAAGATACCTTCAACAATTAAATATTTATTAAAATATCAGTATGTTGTTGTTTCTAATAAAATTATCAAAAGATTTAAGGTTTGCAATAATACCTCTCAATAGAATACATCCATCTATAATGTACCGGTCCACCAACTTCAACTTCTGAAGCTAGGTGAATGAGCAGATGTACCATAATAGTGAAAAATCTAGGAGAAAAAATCTTTTCCATCTGGCAAAGTGTAATTGCAATATCGGACTCTAACTGATCAAGTTCTCGAGGATCAATAACTTTGAAACATAATGCCTTAAAGAATGACGATAATCGAAGTACAATTGCAACAACTTGTTTCGGCAATGATGATCTTAAAGCTATTGAAAAGATATCTTGCATCAATATGTGACCATTATGACTTTTAAGATTTGAAAATTTTCGATCCTTTAGATGCACACATCGTGAAATATTTGATGCATATCCATCAGGTACCTTTATACTTTTCAAAACTCCCAAAAAATTATCTTTTTCTCGAGCAGACAATGTGTAACATGCAGGAGGCACATAAATTCTATCATTAGCAAGTATTTTAGGATGAAGCTCCTGTCGGATACCCATTTCTTTTAAATCAAGATGCGCCTTCATGTTATCTTTGCTTTTTCCATCAATGTTTAAAAATATTTCAAGTAAATTATCACAAACATTCTTCTCTATATGCATGACATCAAGATTGTGCCGAATAAGATTATGTTTTTAATAAGATAAGTCAAAAAAGATACTTTATTTTTTTCATAAATATTTACTGGATTGTTGTGTAGATGCTATCTGTGTGTCTTCCTCATTTTTATCCTCGAAATAATTGTCTGAATCTTGAAACACCTCTGCATCTATAGTACTGATACTGACTTCCTCTGGTAATCCTTCGTGCATTGAGCTTTCAACATCATCCCTTCCTCTTTTTTTAGAGGACTTTGAGTGCTTACCATAGCTATAATTGATGCCATCCATTTGTCTATGAACATCAGTTTCAGAAGGTGGAATAGGGGCACATCCCAATTCTATAGTACCATCAAATAAATCTTTCTGAAATTGAAACGGATGATTTGCTTCCAACCATCGGCGATTTCCCATGTAACAAAATTTACCTCCATGTTTTAACCAAATTGAATGTGTTGAATCTCCACAACAAGGACATGCGACCCGTCCCTTTGTACTCCAGCCAGATAAATTGACATATGTTGGAAAATCATTAATAGTCCATAACAAAACTATCCGTAGTTTAAATGTTTGGCCGTTGGAAGCATCAAATGCATCAATACCCTCTCACAACTGTTTCAATTCCTCTATTAAAGGCTGTAGGAAAATATCAATATCATTGCCTGGACCCTTATCTCTTGGAATAACCATTGACAAGATAAGTGATGATTGTTTCATGCACATCCACGGTAGCAAATTGTAAGGTATCAAAACGATTGGCCAAGTGCTGTAGGTAGAACTCAGAGTCTAAAATAGATTGAAGCCATCAGAAGCTAAGCTAAACCTAACACTGTGAACATCAGAGGCAAAATTATGATGCCTATCATCAAATACTTTTCATTGAAGACTATCTGCTGGATATCTCAACATTCCATCCTTTGTACGTCCTTCATCATGCCATCTCATTGATGAAGCTGTTTTTGATGATGCATAAATCTTTTTCAATCTAGGTATAAGAGGAAAGTAACGCAATACCTTCGCCGGTTTCTTTTTACTCCGCGTTGCATTCAATTCATTCAGTACATCGTCTCGATCTTCTTTTTGTGTTATCCATCTTGAAAATTCACATACATTGCATGACTCTTGATTAGCATTTTTACCCCGATATAACATACAATCTTTCGGACAACTATGAATCTTTTCGTATCCAAGATCCAATTCCTTTACTACTTTCTTGGCTTCATAATACGATGGTGGTAAACGAGTGCTTTCTGAAAATGCATCATTTAATAACTTGAGTAGCATGGTAAAACTCTTTCCAGACCATCCATTCAAATATTTTAAATAGAATAAATGTACAAGAAAAGAAATCTTAGAAAATTTTGTACAACTCGAATATAATTCTTCATCTGCATCTTTCATTAAGGTGTGATAATGAGCTGTCTCATCATTAGATGTCTGTATAGGCTCCTCAATATGCATACATTTCGTATGCGTGCATTCATCAAACATCCCTACTGTTTCTTGTATACTATTGGATTCTCCTAAATTTTGAACACCAAGTCCAAAAGCATCTGTGATCAAACCCCTTATATCATCATCTCTTGCAGAATTGTCTTGTAGGATAGTGGATCCAAAATGAGTCAGGGGTTGGTTACATGATGATGGCAATATAGATTCTCCATAAAAAGTTCAGTCGGTATAACCTCTTAAAAAATCATTCCATACCAAATGTTCTTCAACAATTTGTGGATCTAAAGAAGAACTATTTACACATTTCTCACATGGACATAAAATCTTTCCATTCAAACTACTTTTCTCCATACCTAATTTAATGAAGTCATGAACTCCATCTAGATATTCTTTATTATTCCTTGATTTATTTATCCAACTTTTGTCCATTGTAGGATAAAAATGATCGAACTTGCAACTTATCTAAAAATAAGAAAAATTATACAATCTATATTAATGCAATGAGTAAAAAATATCAGTCATTTCATAAAATCCAAAAAAATAACAGCTATTGTAGTTCATTATATAACTTGAAGACTCAAAAATACATCTAGATATGATATGATTTACATAGTAAATGCTTGCTATCATCAACTAATAGGTAAAGAAGGTCCTATCCAGACAAAACTATTTAAATCTAAGGAGAAGGTTGTGGTTTACATTACAACAAGCACAAAAGGATAGATTAATAGTCTCTTAGCACGAAAGGATCATACAAATAGCAGTTAAGTAATCAAATCTTGTAACACAGAAGAAACAGAAAAATTTCAAACCTTGCAGCTATAATTGACACCCAAAACACTATTTCCCTTTCTTGATGTACAAATTTCCAAATATTCAAGTCCCACTTGAATATTTTACTTTGCAAATTACCGTTTTGATAGGTAAGACCTGAGATAATCCATATTATGGTACCTCAATGCATCAAATACAGGACACTATATGTCTCACCAACAGAGTACACCACAAGGCCATCAGGGCTCAAGAGCAACCCTACATGTCTAGCGAGGGAAAGATATCAATAAGCACAATAATTTACATCCTATGATGGAAGTATCTACTACCGACCTGTTCCTGTTAAATTGCACTTGTTGAGAATCCGTATCTCACATTTGTACATCTGAGTATTGCAAACTTGCAACAAGACTCGGTGAGTCTAAAATATCACGTATTAGTATCAGAAACTTCCCTGATGCATTATTATACCTGCATTTGCCAGATATTAAAATTCAGTGCAATGCAGCAACTTATCATAATGGAACACTTCCTAGACTATCTCTTTCCTATCTGCCACAAACAGGCAGATTTTGCAATTTGTTGGAGAACATGTTGGATTTTTTTTTTTTTTTTTTTGAAAAAAAATAAAAATCTGAACTTCCAAAATCACAATTCCTCCGTAGGCTATATTTCAGGTTAGGTTCCTCTAACTCTCTACTCAAAGAAAGGCCTCCACAGGCCTATGGCTGCATTTTCTTCTCATAATTCCAAAACAGTACGCATTGCATAAGGAAGACAATATCCAATATATGAATAAAGGAGGCAGAGAGAGAGAGAGAGAGATCAAGAACCCACCCTTGGAAACCAAACCAGAAGAAGTGATCACAAACTGCTCGGAATTCACTTGAAAAGAAGAAAGACAGAGGGAAATTTACAATTTGGTGGCTCCGGGACAACAACCGACTGATGTTTTCTTCCAACTTTTGGCTCTTGGGAGCTGGATGGGACCAAAACAGTAAAAGTTCCTTTTTTTTTTTTTTGATGAATACCAAGACAGTAAAGCTAAGAGAAGGAAAAGAAGCGGAACATGGGACTGTAAAAAGGATGAGGACAGGGACTACATGTGAGGCAAAGATCGTGCGGTGGCCACAAGTAGTTATAGAGGCAGAGGGGAAGAAGAGATGGCTTTGGTGATCCAACTCCATGCAGCTGTTCCTCGAGGCCCCACAGCCCCCAAAGCTCCACCTCTGCTTAGTGACAAAATGCCTACCCACCCTCCTCTCCTTATCTTCTTTCTAATTTTTACATAGATTTGGTTTGTAGAGCAACTCACCCACGAAATAAGTTTCAAAGCCCTTTCACAGGAGATTCTTGAAAAGAATCTACAGTAACTTTTGGGCCTGCGAAGACGACCGCCGAGAGGAGAGAGGGCCGATGGAGTGGCTTCGAAGAGGACGGACGGCGTACGGTGTGGATGGATGCGGCAGCAGAGGGGAGCGGCGGACAGCGGTGCGGTGTGAACAGTGGGTGCGGTGCCGACAGCGGGTGCGGTGCCGGCGGTGGAGAATCGATGGAGATGGAGGTCGGGAGGAGAAACGGGAGAAATGGATGGCAGATAGATTAGGACACGGGAGAATGGGGGTCGGATTAAGCGAACCTAACTAATGACGTAAAAAAGTGTCGGTATTTTCTTTATTTAGCGACGTTTTTGCTAAAAACGTCGGCATTGACAACGCTGAAATTTTACGACGTTTTTAAGCGTCGTTGAAAATACGATACTTTTTAAAAGTGTCGGCAGGTCAGCACAACCCGCCGACGCTTTCAAAAAGCATCGGTAAAAGATGATGGTTAATTTTTTTTTTATTATAGTGTATGCTTGACTGATCGGACTATAACAATCTCCATCAACAAGGATGAATGGGATAGGCTAAAACAAAATTTTATAAAGATGATAGATTTAAATAAAAAATTTTGATAAACTTTAAAGTTATATATATGATAAGAAATAAAGTACGTGAAATTGAAAAATTACATCCCTTCAGGGCTCGGGAAAAAAAAATATTTAAAATAAATTATTTTTTTAATATAAAATTAAAATAAATCAAAATTAATAAAAAAATTTAAAAAAAAATAATTTAAGTTTTTCCTCCAAAATTCCTAACACAGATCAGGATAGATAATTGTTACGTTGACTACACTGGCGTCACTATTGAAGACCCGGTCCTTCTCCTAAGGGGATGCGAGCATCCTCTCGAAGTCCATTAAAGGGAAGATATCAGGCTCGACGATCGTCTACAGCATGTTTCAGGCTCCAATTGGTATAATCCAATCATTAAGTTTGAGGGGAAGTTCTCAAGCATCAATCGATCAAGAGGTGATCGATAACAACAATGTGAATTCGATGCAATAATTGAAGTTGATGGTCGCCGGAAATGGCACGAAGTGGGTGGCAGACTTTGCAGCATCGTTGGTATTTCCGCGGAAGATAGAGCATGTGCAGTACTTGTTCTACATGAAGAAGGATAAGAATCAGATACCGGGGCATGCCATCACCGGGGTGGTGAACAAAGCGGTGGTGGTGGAGTCGAAGGAGGCGGTCGATGCTGTGGTCTCGGTGATGGTGGATCAGAATTCCATGCTTGGGCCGAAGAACCTCTTGGCATAGAGGAAGGATCGAGGGGTCTTGCATGCATGCTAATGGTTTAGTGTAAAGAGTTGAGCTCAATATGTAGGAGAATATCTCATCCCCGTCGTTCTCACTCTTGTTTCTTCTTTATTTTTGGATAATAATTGAAATCAGGGTTACAAAATTTGATGTTAATTTTGGTGATTAACGAATATGTTGGAAGATGTTAATCCGGTTGGTGAAAATCTATGATTATTTGATTTTTATTTTGTTTTGTTTTGTTTTGTGGTTAATGAATGTAGAGATCTCACACGAGCACTCTCACTACATGAGTCAACATACGCACCGCCAATATTTTTGGAAATAATCTTCGTTTTTGTGAGAATTGTTAGGCATTTGGCTTCTGTTAAAAAGCCTTAATACTTTACTAATATTTCACCCCTCTTAAATAATAAAAGTGCATATATTAGATAATATTATGCATACTCCACAAGAATTGGAATCATCCTAGTTGAAAGGATCTTTCTGTAGTTTAGTAATGCCTATCTAACTAAGATATAAGTCATTGAATTACATATCATTTTTCCACCTTTCATGTTTCTACATTTTATTTCCTTTAATAGTATGCCTGTTATGGGGTCATATATATATATTTATAGGGTAGACTAAAAGTGCCTCTCTGCTTGGGCCTTCAGCATGTCCTAGGACCTTTGGTATTGCACCTTTCTATTTTAGGGTGCCTGTGAGATTGAAATTTTTTGTGTTGCGGTTTTCTTCTGTTTCTTTTCTCTCCTCTTAGTAAAGTTTTTGCTGATTGTCTCCACCCATGGACATAGGTCATAAGCCGAACCACATAAATCTCTCTCTCTCTCTCTCTCTGCCTGGGCGTGCACTTTGCTTTCTCTAGATGTATCCTTTTTACATAACTAAATAATTTTCTATAATACAACGCATAGTTTAACAATCATTTTCTAATTGTTCTTTCAGAATCGTGCTAAACCTCTTTAAATTATATGGTGATCTCGAACATGTTTTAGACTAACTTGTTTAATTTGCTACAGTGTAACTACCTTTATTACTATTTCTTATATAGTATGCTGACATTTCACAATTACTAATTATATACTATTTCAATTTTCCTATTATGAATGTCGTGCATTTTATTGATCTGGCTTGCACATATCAGGGGTGCTCCAATTTTTGATTAAAACCATTCATGTATTACTATGACTTGAATGTAGCACTGAAAAGAACAATAACATTTTCAATGGCCTTTCTATAGTTTCTAGGGAACGAATGGCAGGATTGTTAGTCTCAACTGCACTTTAAAAGGCTTTTGTGCCCTCTTGAAAGTGATAAATCTCCACTATCATAATCATAATGGAATACAAAGCTTTGTTATCAGAGGATGGAACAAGGGGAAGGATTGTGCATGGCTCATCCAGAGGGTGCCCACATTCCACCTTTGTTTGTTTAATGAGTGCATATCTGTTAGATCCTTTTGGCTTCATCTAGATTTATATATTTTGGAACAAATTATGCAATATAAGGGATTAATTTGCAAGCAAAATTAAAGTATAATTTTGCATAATTTGTTAAGGGATTAATTTGCAAGCAAAATTAAAATATAAAGGAATCTAATGAAACTAAAGGCTAGTGTGAGACATAATTATTGCTGTGTTGTATTGGTTGGTTTGAAAAGAATAGAATCATTCAACTTTCAAGGCATGCCAATCCTTACTAAGATTTTCTTCTTTCTTTTCCAATCAGCAAGAACTGCAACTAGCAAAGTAAAGCCATAGATGATAACGACGAAGCACTAGTCCTAAAGAATGATAACCTAAATATCAACTTGGTGTAGGGGCCCAAAGGCGGATCTAGTGCTGACAACCACTTGCATTCGTTTAGAAGCTCTTCTTAATATAGATAGCAATTCGTGGACTTTATTTAGTGGACGGTTTCATTGCTTTGTTACTGGTTAATTTTTCCCCCGACAAAGCCATGTAAAAGATAACCCACTTATCTATCCTATATCAGGAGGAGGAAGAAAAGGAGAGATAACATACAAGGAATTCAAATTAGATAACCACTTAGCGACTAAATCTTAAAACGGCCAACGTGATATACGTGTATACTTAATTAGCACATCAGATCACCTTTCGTTTGTTCTCTCTTTATAAACGCACGCACGTACGCACACATATAGATAATGGAGGGAGGGAGGGGGAGAGAGAGAGTAGTCTTAGTGCTTGTGAATGTTCAGGATCATTATTTTGTTGCCGTGGAGTACATCTTAAAAGAAATTATATCCTACGCTGCTACACTACATGCACCATGTGATTATGCATGCAGATAATCACAGCTGCTCGTTTGTACAATGATACATCGAATTGAATACTTGATAAATAAGACCTATAGAAATACTTAGCTGTGATTGGATACATATACTATCACGTGATATGCGTCATATAGGATATATCTAGTATATTAATCCATGAGATGTGCAGGCCTCCTCCATCTTCCTCCTCCCCCGCAGCTTCTCCTCTATGCACCCCACCACCACCCCTATGGGCACAGCCCGCGGCTTCTCTTCTACGGGCTCCCCCTCCCCGCCCTTCTCGCCGACAGCCTGCGGCTTCTCTGCGGTTTTCTCTCATGCCTCCTCCATCTTCGCTGGCCCACGGAGGTGGGCCTTCTCCATCCTCCTCTAGCTTTTGCTGGGGTCTCGCTCACACACGGCGTGCTCCGACTTTCATCGAGATACTGCG
This sequence comes from Elaeis guineensis, assembly GCF_000442705.2. Classification (NCBI taxonomy): domain Eukaryota; kingdom Viridiplantae; phylum Streptophyta; class Magnoliopsida; order Arecales; family Arecaceae; genus Elaeis; species Elaeis guineensis. The sequence continues at coordinate 174,838,822 of NC_025993.2, read as the reverse complement.
GGTGAATAGGAAATCCTCTATGAAGCGGACGAACAGGGAAGCGCAAGAGGACAGGGAAGTTTTGGCACCTGGGCGCTACTTTTTCTTGTCCACATGTCTCCCTCTTCCTCTCCCTAATAAACCACGTGTCAAACGGGAGGCTTCTCCATTGAGAGGCCTATATATATATATATATATATATATATATATATATGTATATATATCCCTAATAAACCACGTGTCAAACGGGAGGCTTCTCCATTGGGAGGCCTCTATATATATATATTAAATTTCTTCAATTTCTAGTCCAATGTTGTTGAAGGGCAGAGGAGGTAAAATGAGCTGCTATGTTTTATCCTTGTGCATATGTACTCGTCACCAACCCTTTCTACCCTTGTGACACCTTTTGGAGATGATCTCTCCAAACAAACGATAGTGTATGCTTGCTAGCGCAGCAATTGCTAGTCCTACACTTCCACCCGTAAGAGATCATACCTGACATGGCCAAGCCGCCAACTCGCAATGGTGTCACAATGATGCATATGCCAAGGTAATTATTTTACTTTGTTCTGTTGGTCAAATGCTAGATTAATAACGAGAGAATATAGATCAGAAAACCTGGTCCCAAGTTCAAGACTCAGAATCTATCTTGCCCAAAATATTCTCATCCTAGCTCGTGGAATTAATCCAGAAAGCAACACAGAAACCAGGATGACTCGGAGGTCAACTTCATATCTTTATGGTGATATATATCATCAAGTGGCTCCTTAGTGGAGGTGCATCACTCTCCATGGATAACAATGAACCCTTCCTTTGTTGCACCACCAAACAAAACTGCCTCACCAGTGAGTGACTGATGAGCGAGCGTGTGTGTGTGTATGATAGAGAGAGAGAGAGAGAGAGCTTCATGCCGTCTTATTGCTTAGCTTCATCCATAAACACTGCTCATAATTATCTTAATTAACACCCTAAAGGATATGGTTATAGATCGAAAACTTTTGTAGGACTACTCCTCTCAAAAGAGTGCTTGCTTAATTGCAGACACTACCAGTTAAAAAGTTATACAGGAAGGTTAACGCAGAGTTATTTAGAGAACTAAATATATATATATATATATATATATATATATATACAGAGCTACAAGACTTCTCTCACACCCCTATAACGTTGGCATGGTCATCATGGATCAATTGCAATCTCTAGAGGAGGATCATCAGTACTGTGGGATGAGAGGCGGTGCCGGCACGTCGGGCAGGAGCAGTGCGACAGCAGCCACGTGTCGATGCACCCGACGTGGAACCGGTGGCTGCAGGCAGGCAGCACCCGGATCTTCTCCCCGTCGGCGAAGTCCGATAGGCAGATGGCACAGCCAGGTGGTGGTGGAGCAGGCGAGCCCGATGACGGCGGTGGTGGGGCGATGTAGGTGGCGACGGGGAGTGCAATGACGTCCTCGCGCTTCAGGCCTGCGTTCATGCGGCGGTGCGCGACCCATCCGACGGGCTCGGTGAGGGCACGGCGAGTGCATCGAAGAACGCATTGGAGCATGGAGTTCACGCCGAGTGCGCAGACGAGTGCGCAAATCATGGCAGCAAGGATGACGACAACGTCATAGTCGAGGGAAGAAGCCTCGCCACGGGTTTTGCGAGGGGGAGTCGTGGGGCTGTGGGTGGGGGACAGGGTGAGGAGGGAGAGGTTGAGGCAATTTGAGATGTAAGGCTCTTCCATAGGGTTAATTGGAGATAGAATAGAGAACGGGGAAAGAGGGAAGGGGAGGGGAGAGGGAGGACCACAGCATGGGAAGAGTTTAGGAGGTCGGTGGTTGTGTGGACCTCAAAAGATGGTGGTGGTGGTGGTGGTGAAGAGTAGTGTTGGGGAAGAAGGTCGTGGCATGGGATATGCTAGTGTGATAAGCCACTAACACATTTTTGGAGGTAATGCGCTTGAAAGGGGATGGCATCTTGGGCCTTTGGATTTGTGCCTATTTTGGACCCTAGCTCTTTTCAGATTTATACCTCTGTTTACTCTTTTTTATGAGGATAAAAATAAATCAGATAATATCCCTCTAAATTTATTTTAGTATCAAAATTATTAAAAATAGATAAAAATTTAAACATCCAACTAATATTCAGATTCATATCTATATTCATAAAAAAAAAAAATAGATATAAATATGGATAGATAACTCATATATGTATCCGATTATATTTGTAATTTTATTTAATTTTATATAATATTTATAAATTTTTAAAAAATATATATAATCAGATTAATATCCTATTAACTTGATTCATTATTCATTCAGTAATATCTTCAAGTCTGTGGTTATAAAGTTCAATCATCCAACTTATATCTATATTTATATCAATACTTCATACATCTAATTTATATCAATATGTATTTAAAATAATATAGATACATGATTAATACCTATACCCATAACTGTATTCATCAAATAAAATGAATATGGATATGTATGCCAGCATGTGATCCAGTTTTTGTCCTACTTTTCTAAGCTAAAATCAACCATTTGAACCTTTTCTTCATCTGATCAAGACTTAGTTTATATTTATATTAAACTAGTTTTGATCCCGTGGAAAGGTTCTACTGATGGCTTTTGTGAGCTTTTTTCTAGTTGAAGGCTTGACCATCCCAACTAATTAACAGGGAAATTACATTGAACTTAGATTATAGGTCTTCTATAGGGATAACCCATGTTAATCCCAAGGCTAATCCGGGAACAGCATTAATGCATTACTCATTCTGGAAGCTTGGAAAGGCTTCTATTTCACTTGCTATTGGAGATGGGAATCCAATCACCCCAACCTGCCAGAATAGAACTAAATCTTTCTTTTTCCCTGGAAAGTGAATGGTGATATTTTATTATTAGAATAATGCAACTTATCTCTTTTCAATACTTGGTGCACGTGTTGATTTGTGCACCTAAATGACACATCATTAGAAGGATAGGACAGCATACGATAACAATATTCTCTCAATTGATGAAAGATTATCATTTTTTTTCTTGTTCTTTTCCTCTTAGCACAATGATTCTCCAATTTATTATCCATAAGTAAACTAATTGAAGATTATCAATTATTCTCGAATTATACATGTATTTTATTTTTTATTAACAAGTTATTTGCAACTAACTTTAAGAAATCTCTGTAAGCTTCTTTTAATTCAATAAAAGAAAAAAGAAAGGTATCTCAATGGGAAAGCTACAAACCAGGACACCGGTCATGCAAAATTGAAATGGAAAGCTGAAGAACTTGTGAAACTAATAGTATCGGAATACCTTCAGCAAAGTACATTGATGAATATATCAAAAGTTCCATGACACCAGACGATGTGCTAAAAATAAGATTAAATTTCAATCTAATTTTAATATAAAGTAATTAAAACCCATAGCAATATAAAATAAGAAAGGTCCAACTTTTCAAACAATGTATTGATATTCATATCAGCCAATGCCTCCGGGATGCCAGTTTACAATCAATCAAGAGAATAAAAAGCCATGCTAATTTGCACCTAAACCATGCTTTCACCTGAATCATGCTCGATAAGCCATGCCTGACATGACCTTTAACCAGCTTCAGAACCCAAATTCCATCCTCTTTAATCGGTCAAATACATTATATAGTGCAATATAGTATGACGTCTAAGCTATCAGTGAAATTTTTTATGACAACAATGTGAGCAAGTCCCTTACGTATAGCAGTCATGCATGGTAAATATAATCTAGAAGAAAGAATGAATGGGTAATGCTCCAGTTTCATGTCCCTCCCCACCATGGGGAAATTTCTAGGTTCATCTTGGGTGGCAAATCCTAAAATATTTGGATCCAGGTAATTTACCTTGGGAGATCTTTCTTGCCTTACGTCCAAAATTTAAGGGAGAGAAAAAAAGGAAACATCATTAGCCATACTGTGTTGCAGCAAACAGAATTTGAAAGTAAAAACTTTCAATATTTTGGATAACTTCAGCAACAGAAATAAGAGCAAGCTTCCATTCTTTTGTAATACAACATGACTAAAGCGAACACCAATCAAATCACCCACTGATGGTAAACTGGTGGCAGCAGACATGAGACAGAGAGGATACAGTTTGGGTGGTATGGTCATGCGGGATAAAGCTATGACAGTCTGTCTCTTGGTACGCCATTTTCCTAAAGTAACATCACAAAAAGCATTCCAATTTACGTCTAAATATATAGCAAATTAGACTGCTACTCTACTCTTCTTCATCCTCATACTGCAACAAGCTGAAATCACTTGTTTGCCCCCTCTTCAAGCTTTCCTGAATTCTTTCTTTGATGGCCGTACCCTAGGAACTCAACAGAGCAATCAATACAGAGACAGAATCAGAAAAAAAATCTGAAATTGTAACAATTTAAGCATAAAACCTCACCATTGAATGGCATCCTTCCTCAAACTTCTCGAGGAAACCAGCAACCCAGCGATCTGCATTTTCTACCCACTCATCATGCAGCATACTTGCAGTTTTTGCTACCGTTTGCAACTGAAAAGGAGCTCCAGAAGTCAATTGCAAAAAAGGATGAAATGTAAATGAACAGATCAAAAGATAAATCACCTGTAAAACTTTCACAAATGATGAACAATGAATGGAAATCATGGAAGTTCCCTGATAGAAGAGAAAGGCTAGGTATGCTCTTGAAAGTTTGGTGCACAAGTTAAAATGTTCCATGCTGAATCTACAAAACAATGGAGTTGGCCCTAGGGCTCTTACGAAAGTTGCTTGCAACCATGTAAGGCAGAAAGAGACGCGAACATCATGAAGAAAAAGCAAATATTGGAATCACTCTTTGAACTGTGAGGGATCCAAGCATCCAATATGCAGTCACAAGTTTATATAATTGAACAATTCAATGCTTAATTCCTTCCAAGGAAACATTAAGTAAAAACAGGGCCTCCCAAGAAACTGGGAGAGCCACTTGCCACATGGGAAAACTAGCCTTGCTGGCTATGCAGTTTAAGCTCATTCAACAAGAAAAAAGCTGCAGGACCCTACCAGGTCACTGATAACATCAGGAAGAAAAAAAAGAAATATAAAATTCAATAGTATCATAAGGACCACATGTCTTGAAAAATGCATCAACTTATTTATTGTTTTAGTTAAACATTGCAGAACATGTTGGATTTTAATTTACCAAGGTCATCACAATTAAAAAGTTCTGGATCAAACACTTGCCGCTAACTATTACAACTGGATTATTAAAAAGTTCTGGAAAATGAAAGAATTAAATGTGATGAGTCAAATAGCCCTCTCTGTCATGGTGGATACCAAAGATTGTTAATTTGTATTGGACCAGGCTCATGTCAGCAAAAGACTGACACAACTTAAATTACGAATTACAAACAATTTAACCATTATATATGCAGACAGCCAAGCACAAAGAGGCTCAACGTAACTAAAGAAGATGACAAAGCCTGTTCCTACCGAACTTCTGTCTATCTGAGCCAAGGACAGATGAAGCTAGCCCTGGTTGGATCCAAATTCAAGTCATAATTAGACTGGTGCTGGGCTTTTGCCTTATGTGGACTCAGCACATTCAAAGTTGTTTTTTTTTTCCTTTTCTTCCTGGAAATCTAAACCTTCTAACTTAATATGTAATGTATTCTAGTCTAATATGGAGGATAATACCTTTTCCTCTACTTTTTCTCGCTGCTTCTTCATATTATCTTGCAAGTTTTTCAACCTCATGTTCACTCTTAACCGCTTTTCCTGAAAGAAAATCAAAATTATGGAAGCTCAGCCACCTCACCCACATAAAAGTTGCCACAACAAGTAATCATCAGAAAAGTGGCTTGTACCATAAGAACATAAACCATCAGTAATTAGGTTCTCACAGAAAAATAATCATCTATCCTGCTAGCACATGATGATAGACAGTTCAAATATAACATACCTTCACATAGCTGACCCCAAGGTCCTTCCTGGTGTATCCTCTGGCCAAGTTGCGCATTACATACTGGTTATAGTCTTTAACTATTCTCATTATAATATCAGATGTTGATATTCCTTCTGTGCGCTTTGTCTCCTTAAATTTACCAATGGACTTGACCTGCCAATCATAGACTAATCTACTGATGTCTGATGGAAAACAGAACTAAGTGATGTTCAATGCATAGACTTAACAATATAGATGAAATAGCATGCAGATGCACATACACAAAAAGGTCATTCAGAATACTCACAAATTCATAGACATCCTTCCCAGCTCCACTTGCATCTGCATATCTATATAGATTTGATAAAACAAAGAAAGTGCATCTTCTCATTAAAATATTCAAGGACTGGATAGAGATAATTAGTTAGTAAGATTACATCATATACGGGAAACTAAACAAATAGAATGCAAGTGAGAATATGTTTAAAATTCATACTACATAAGCATCAATATTTTACTAGCTAAAATCCATTGACAAATCATATGGACCATGCACTGCATTTGGGTTGAATGACCTTACGGGAGGGAGTCATGCGCTACAAAATCAATCTTGTGCTTGTCAAGGAACTCCTTTGTGAGCACCCAAGGAGCATCAGGAATAACTTCATCAACCCATCTGATTAAAAAAAAAGAAAACAAGAGATAACAAGATGGATAATTATAAGTTCTTCTAGATTTCCAAAAATGCAGAGTAAATAAATTTTTTCTTCTCATTATTCAATTGCTGAATAAGAAAAACTCAGAACATGTCTTTCATCCAATCCCTAAAGAAGCCATCTAACAGACACAAGCACAGCATGCTGCATCTTCGAATTTCGCAAGTTCAATAAGAGCCCTTAAGATGTAAATGCAACAAGAAGAACAAAGGGAAACTCCAAGCAAAGAATAACTTTGGAACGTATGGCATACAATTCATCTAGTCATTCTGCTCCCTTGATTTTTATTTCTTGTTTCTTGATTCAATTTTTAGGTTTTATCTACACAGTTATTGCACATTCAATGATGTTGCCCTTTTATACGGAGGTTGCTCTGTAATATCTTCTTTTTCTTTTAAGAAGAGAATGTATTAACTGCTGCAAAAATGCACATATCAATGTCTCAAGTTAACAATAATAATATTAATATCCATAGTAAAATAAAAGGCAGCATCCCCATTGAATATCAACAATTATTCTGGAAATATTATAATAAGTTGGCATCTTATCATACTGTTTTCTGTGGAAAAAACTTCCCCTACAACACACTTCATAAGCATGCCTTCTATATAAAGCAATAATTAATGGCATATCAGTGTTACACAAACTATCAACATTCAACTACACAAACATTGGGAATTTGATTAAATATTCTTGAATCCATTTGACTGATATGACTGCAGTGCACCTAAGCCATGTTAATATACACATTTTGATTACAAGTTGAGATTGCAATACAACCAAGTCTCAGTTGAAGATGTAAAATCACTATTTTAAAGAACACCAGGAACAACAACACAGAGAGAGAGAGAGAGGGAGAGAGATCCATTCTTCAGAAGCATTAATAAGAAGATCGAAATAAAAGGTTGTACGTTTTGGGCAAAAGAAGAATCAGAACATTGTTAACCTTGATCCATGGGACAAACTCATAAGGTAAGTGAAAACCAGAAGTTTACAATAAAGTTGTTAGCAGTCAAAGAAATGCATCATAGAGGCCATATGCCTAAATAAGCACCAGAAGAAAATCATTGAAGGGTCCTAATACTAAACAAAATAAGATTACTATTCGAAATCTTCCGATCAACTAGAAGGACAACCATGGAATTCCAATAAAATGTTAAGGGAAGTTATATAAACAAAGTAATCATGTTTTACATATCTAAAAACTCAGTAGAATCAAGCTCTTTTAGTTTTGGTGATTCTTAGCTGTTAAAAGATTTTCCTTCTATTATTAGAAAACTATTCATTTTATGCTGTGTTTGACACCATTGTTAATTTTCTGTTTCATTTCTTGGCTTTGTTTCTGATTGTTTTGGTTTTGTTTTCAACACTATGAAAGTAGAAATATGTTCGGTAGTTAGCAATGTTTTTAGTTTCAAAATAAAAACAATAATGTTTAATGGTAGTGGCACAAGAAATGGCGAAAAACCTAGGGGCAGTGATGGTGCATAGTGGATGGCAGTGGGAGCAATGGTGTTAAGAGAGGGATGTGGTGGTGATAGCAGCAGAGGGGCAATGATTGTAATGATAATGAAAATCGTTGCAGCGGCGAAGGTGGTGCCCCTGTTGATGATGGAGAGGTGGTGGAGATTGTGGCTGGGGGGTTATGACCATAGCAACAGCAATGGTGATGACCTGGTGGCTGGTGGCAAAGGTAAAGGTGGTGGTAGCGGCACTAATGATGGAGTGGCAGTAGCAGTATAGGAGGTGGATGTGAAGGTTAAGGAAAACATTATTGTGTTACTTTTATTTTCAAAAATTTTGATAGTCCAAAATTTTCATTTTTAACAATTTTAGTAACTTTACAAGTAGCTTTTAGAAACAAGTAGCAAAAACATCATTCTGCCAGATCTTGTTTCATCTGTTTATAAAAATAGAAAGAAGGAAATGATAGAAATCAAATAGCATACTAGTGATCACTTAAAGGCATCAATAATAGGACTAGAAATGGGACAGGCTTGCATTGGGCCACCCCCATGCCAGGTTTTATTCCAATACCTCAAGCAAAGTATGTGAAGTCAAAATGCATTGCAAAAACTAGGCCCATCTGGTCAAAAGAAGTGCTGTGGAGAAGCAGGGGCGGCACTGATGAAGGAAGTCCGACTTCCGGGATACACATACAAAAATCAAATTGCAATGGAAACTAAACTGATCTAGATTTAAAATCTTTTTAAATCAAGCATGCATACATACTATAAATCTAATCCACATATGGCCAGGAGCATTCAAATGCTGAAATTAAGATTATGAAATTTAAGAATTAGATTAGAGATTTCACTTTGTGCGGATCGTTGATCTCTGCAGCTGATGATCGTGGTATACTCCGAGGTTCCTCGATTAGCCGCACACGCATCCGGTCTCTATGGATATCCACTCAGGATCGATTTAGGACTATCCACTTCGATTAGGATTCTTTATCTCCACGATGGATCTGCATGCACTTTGATCAATGATCAACTCTTGATCCTGGATCAGTGGATCAACTCTTAATCCTAGATCTTCGGATCAACTCTTGATCTTAGATCTGATTTCTCTCCTCTTGCGTAGATCTGGATCTCCTCTTGCTTGGCGTAGATTTACATCAACATCTTTTGATGTGTAGAAGCGATATGATGCCCAGCACCTTGGGTGTCTAGATCTCCAAGGATGCCTAACTTCTTTAGGCATGAGATGAGAAGAGAGAAAAGAGATGGGACGTGTGAGGAGGAAGGCGTGAGATAGGGGCGTGGGATCACAAGGAGGGGCGCACAAAAACACTATTGGCGTGAGAGAATTAATTCACGTTGGAGATTTCATCTCTTAAGGGATTTAAATAAATAAGGAGTCCTAGGGCTTTAAGGATTTGACCAATCAAATGCTTAAAGCAGAAGGACTCTACTTCTCATAATTGGTGCCTTCCCATCAGATGATTTTCTGCCAAAATAAGATGGGGTGTGGCCCCTCTTATGATCTCATGCCTAGAAACCTAGTGCATGCCCCTTGGATCTCCTCCAAAAGAGGAATGCGCCTCCTCAATATCCTCATGCCGAGAGAAACCCTAGTGCCTCTCTTATGTTGATCCAGATGGGTGTGCACCCCTGGATCTCATCCAAAAGGGGGCACACGCCCCTTCTCATTCTTTTCACGTTAATTAATCATGCCCCTTCTCCACAAAAGTTCATGCCCTAGATAGATGAGATGAGGGCCAACTCTTCGTCCTCATCCTTATCCAAATTGTATGCATTGACTTGGTCAAAATCTCTATCCAATAGGAAGTCCAAGTTCAAAAAGGAATTGGATTTAACCATGAACTAGCATAATTTTCTAAACCCAATAGGATTTCACTAAATCCAAACCCAATTGGGACTTCACAAGCCCAATTGATCAATCCTAGATCAAATCCCTTATTTGTATGACCCCATAGGTTCAATTCTGTCTGCTAGTAAGATATATTATGATCTCCATCGTCAATATCATTGAAACACCATTCAATGGATTGAGACAATTTCAATTCAACCAATTAAAAATTATTCAATCATCAAAATAATTCTTATTGATCTCACAATCCACCAGTGATACTTAACAGTATGTAGTGGCAACCCAATAGAATTGAAAATGAACTTCTAAGTACAGTTACCATATAGTTCGATTTTTTTATCGTGAGTTTCGACAAAACGCAGATCAAGGATAACTCGTCAAATCCGTTCATCTATCATATGTCATATTTAATTGACTCGAGTCCATATGAAACTTTATGAAAACTCATTTCCATCATTCACCTACCATAGTCATGAATTTTAAGACTCAATTTTATGAACTGCATAAGACCTTTCCTTATCTACCAAGATCGATAGATCCCATCTTGGTACACATCCTATTCCTACAATAAACCTACTGTAGCCAATATACACCGCAAGATTCTGAATGGCTAGATAATTAAGTAATTGTGCAGTCAAACTATAGCAACCCCAATGTGAACAGCTGAGGCACCACAGGTCAAAGAACTATCTACACAACTGCAACGTCGAGTAAGTCACTGACAAGTAGGCAGCCATACCTTGATTTCTCGTACTGATCACGTTCAGTACCCTTGATCTCTATCAAGCACTGCACTCTCGCTCCAGTGTCTCCACACTGTAGACTCGAGACTCGTCTATCCGAAAAGAAAAGCGATCCGTATACCAATCTATCCGGATCATTCGCCGTCCTCATGATGATCCATCGATCAGGAGCATTTAGAAATTGACCCCAAATGATATGTGCCTCAAATTCTCAACTCTTAAGAATACGTGTCATTGTCGGGCCAACTCTTCGGACGATTCATGGATACAAAAATATACATAACATGAATGAAAAAATAATCCAATTTTATTAATTTCAAAAATTTAATTACACAATTATTCTCCAAAAAGTGTACATGTGTCAACCAATCTGTCTTCTAGAACATACATCTAACAATTGATAATGGAGAAGCAAAACAAGAAGTGGGTTAGGGCATAGTTATCGAAGCCGAACTGCAGATTTATCCATCTGGTTCATTGGTTCAGCTACTAGGTTAACTAATCAAACAATGAGCATTTTAAATTCCAAATTAAATTAAACTAGAATAGTTATATATCCAGGGTTTGAATCATCTCTTACTCTGAAATATGTAACAGTGGTGAAGAGACTAAAGTTGCCTTTATTAGATCTAGGGTTTGAATCTGCTTTTAGATTAAAAAAATTAAAGAAAAAGGCCAATCTGGGCCACCGAAACCCAACTGAGTTGGATCAAGTGAAACCAGCTAAGTCTGGCAGGTTTCACCAGGTTGAATACAAATCTAATCTCTTAAAGACCTGAATCGAACTAAGGCTCAGTTCACGGGATTTCTGGTCTGACGGGTTGGTCCGATGGTCTGGGTCTAGCAACCATGCATTAGGGTTATTAATTTATTATTGTGTAATGCATATGCCATGTGTGTGTATCCATCTATATATACATACAAACATAACTACATACATATATCAAAATAATGTGTATCTCATGTTGTATCCAGACTTCACACTGGGCCAGCCCCAAGCTAGGGTCAACCTGAGCCCAGTCCAAAGTCAACATGAACCAGGCACATTGCCACCCCTTACTGGAATAAGTCTTCAAAATACTAAAACTTTGGCCGATAGGTGCTTAAGACATTGTAGATCACCATGGATGAAACAATACCGATCATTACATGGATGTTCAGCAATATATTTTAACTATAAGGCATAACTAGATCAGCTATGCCTTATGAACATTAAACGCACCCCTACACACAGTATTTGCCTATTTAACACCAAAGCCATTCCACATGCAAGCAAATAAATGAACAGGCGAGTGCCTTCTAAATGGCTTTTCTAGTACAAAACCCACCAAATTCCTCCAGTCCCCAATGCATATTCCCATGATCAATTTCCGCTCTCACTACAGCATGAAAACTAACAAGAAATATCTTTATAATTAAAAGCTCCTCTTATCATCCTACTTCTAAATTTTTCACCCCACAAAAATTCAAATGGCCAACTCAAGATCATCCACCCTGCCACAAAACAAGTCACTAAGAGACAAAAGTTACAACGACCTGACAAGCCTATTCAAACCATCACTTTGGGGCCACAAGCATTGAAAGACAATTTTACATAACATTTCTAGAGAAAATATTCATCATCATACAGCTTTTCAACTATGTATAGATTCCCAAATAGTCACTCTCAAAAACATTAGTTCAACAAAAAGACCATCCAATTGGATCAGCCATCTATGCTTTTCTCTAAGTCATGTGCTAAGTCAAATGAAATGCGATTACTCATGGGTACAAAGTCTAGATATCCAATGTTGTCACTTACTACAAGTGGCATAAAGTTTCCATAAATGTCAAGCATGGTCCCTCCACAATCAATAAAAAATAAAGGCTCATGAAGAAAAAGTAACATCCATTCAATAACAAATTCCTACCTGACAATGGATCTCCCATTATGAATTCTTCAATTAAACTGTGAAATGTTTTTTCTGGACAGATTAGGACAAAAGTTCCCATGTTAACTAATAGTTTCTGGGTGCTTACTTTTTACTTAAACATCCAGTGTCAAAGAATAAAAGTTAAATTCCTAATGTCAGGCAATTCTCTATACCTTTTATTATTGTCCCCATTGTTATTTGGTAGCCAAATCTGCCTAAACAGTTCCAAGAGAGAATTAACACCTAGATCTAGCTCATGCGGCTCATATATTCACACATGATGATGTGTTCATCATCACAACCAGCTTTATCGCAAACTGGTTCTGCCTCGTCATTGCAGCCAGATTTGTGGAAGCCTCAGTCTGCCTTATGGCAAAAAATACTATGCTATGATGCAAGGTTCACCAAAGAAAGCAAAAGATACATAGTAACATCAACATGTCAAATGGTGCATGCACACAGAGTGCAGAAAGGCATGGAAGGAAAGCCCCTAGTAATATCACATGATATGTGTGTATTCACTGTTGAAGGTAAGACCATAAGATGCTCTTGCTGAATCGAATTGACAAGCATGATAACAAGAAAAAAAAAATTAAACATATTACTCAAATTAAAACCAAGTTCATTAAAAAAATAATGAAAAAAAATGAAAAGAGGATCGAGTATTGATGTAGGGCTAGACAATATTTGTGTGTAATAGGGCTAGACAATTACTTGCAATGACGAAGAGATTCATAACGCTCAGCTTCAATCATGACAGTCTTCCCCTTATATTTGTGTGTAACCTCATCATTGCAACAACCGACAAGAAGATACGTGTTTGGAAACCTATATCATAAAAAGAATCAATTAAAACTCAAATGCATTTAAAAGTCAAGCAACAATAAATTTATAAATTATAGAGGATGAAGTTCATAGAATTTAAGGAGAAGCATTAGCAACAAATAAAAGATGACTAACTGGTCAATTTAACGTATTCCCTGCACAATTGAAAATTATTTCTACAACTCTTTTTTCTTGCCACATTATCATAATAATAGCACATAGACATTCGAAATACAGTATGCACTGTAGGTGTTCAAAGCAAAGGTGCCATGCAACCAATTTTTCCACAGGTCTTTGATTTCAGCTTGCAGGTGGTACAGAGTACAAGAAGGAAAGAAGTTTGCGAAGCAGCTTTCAAAAGACCTTGATGGGTTCACGGATATAAAGATATAAAACACCGAGAATGCTAGAGTTTGCACATTGGGGCAATCAATTTGCTAGAAAATTACTAAGATATCTTCCACCGTGCTGACCTCATTAAATTAAAATTGACAAATGCCCCTAATCTTTCTCCATACAATGGCAACTAACAAAGAGAAATTATAAGAAATGCAACCAATAAAGGCTTGGAATCCTTCACCACCCCATTAATGAAGTCTTTCAGAAGAAAACTGGGCCCAGAATTAATCTCACATGCAAGGGGAGAATCAACCCCTAGTAACGATCAATTTACCATAAGATTAGATGTTCGAACACTTTATGAGGTGAACAAAACCGTAAGAACACTTACTATTCAGAGGATCATGACAAAACCGTAAGAACAACTAAACACCTCACAGCCAAAACACAATAAACATCCATCTGCACCAACATAGATATACAAAGCAGTCTAGGAAGCAAGTAGCCAAATGCAAACATGGAATCACCAAAAATAGACGAAGCTCGCATCGGCAATCCCTTAGAATACTTAATAAAAACACAAAAAGGATCAACCTTTCCCATCAAAAACTGCATATGACCGAAAATTCACAAATCCTAAAATCATAAATTACACGTACAAATATAAACCGAATTGCACTAAACAGAACCAGAACTGTAATCACTTGAAACTAGTGACAAGGACAAAAAGAAACGAACTTTCTCATCAAAGACTTCATGAAACCAAGAACCTTCGAAACCTATGACCACACAATCAAATCGTATAAGGAAATCAAATAGATATAGGGAAATCGAGAGAAGAAGCGAAGAAAGTGATTAGGGTTACGATTTCTTGGCCTGCTCGAGGGATCGGGCGTGGCCGAAGTGGAACAGATCGTATATGCCATCGGCGTAGACTCTGACGGGTCTCTCCCCTTCGCCCTCAACCTCCGGCTTCTCCTTCTTCTCCGGCGTCGGATCTGCCATGGGGGTTCGAAGCCGAATTCGCCGAGGGAGGAGGAAAAACCAACGGAGAGTTGGGCGAGAGAAGGATCACGGAGCGGGATTCTTATTTTTATTGCGTTATTTCTTTCTTCTATTTTTGGTATGCTAACAGGGACGCGTGAAAGGTTCCCTTAATGGGTTCGGAATAACGGTTTCTTTTTCTTTTTTATTTCTTTTGCTTTTTTATTTTTTATTTTTTAATTTTTTTTTCTTGCTTTTGCCTTGAGGAAGTTTTGAGAAACCATTAGCCACAGCATCAAGAGAATAGAGCTCTGTGGATCCAACCGATAAAGTGGGTGGAGTTTGGTGAGTGATACTTTTAGGGTTTGGGGTTGGTACCCAAGTTTTTTGAGTAAATAAGGGATTGTTCGGAGAATCTAAGATCCGATCTTGAAAAGGACATTCATCGTATGGTTGTGGATAGCTGGGTCCATTCTAGGCCAACTTGATAGTCTAAATCTAAGATGAAATAAAACTCTCAAGAAAAGCCTTCATATCATTATCCATCGTGTTAAGAGAAAAAAAATATAGTCTTTATCAATGTCTACCATATAAAAATTGGATTTCAAAATAATAATAAATAATATTTTACATGTTTCCAACTATGCAATTTACACTATATCTTATGATATATGCCATAGATATTAAATACTAGTTGAAGCATAAAAAAAAGTAAGATAGTGTATGGTGCTTATGTGAGATTAATGAAATTAGTCATCAAATGAATGACAGCTACTACTTTGTTATACTCATTAAAAAAAAAAAAAGTTTAATAGTTGTCAACAAAAAGAAGACTTTTTGTTACCTTAAAAAAAAAAAAAAAATTCAAAAAAAGACTTTTTGAGTTATGTCAAAAAAGAAGGACAAATACATAAGAGTCCTCTTACAAAATGTAATTAAGTATTCAAAATTGCATCGCATGTCAATTTACATTGACCATGGACCTAAAAACCGGAAAAGATCAAGAAGATCCCCAACCACCAAAAAGGAGGAAAAAAAGAATACAACACCTAGCAATTTGGCCGGGCTGCAGAATCTAAAAATCATTTTCTTTTGAGGAAAGCTCAATTGCAAAATCATGAAGTATTAATAGATAAGATTATTTCATGATGACCTTCCTTCATTTTAAAATCTTGATGACTTTCTCAGTTTCACTTGGTAATGTGTTTCACAAATGATGTGTCCGGTAGGTGATTAAATTTTACATAGAATATGATATCAAATTCATATAATATTATTTGGATTTAAGAGTTATTCGTGGATAAGATTGTTTCTTGATGTCTTTCCCTTTGTTTTAGAATCTTAATGAGTCTGTCAATAGCAATTTGTGATGGGTTTTAAACTTTGGCAATTGACTTCTAGCAAGACTGCTGATATAATATTCATGTTGTAGTTTTTGGATTTCTGATGTTCATAGATAAGATTACATTTTACCCAAAACAGAAAAAAAAAAAAAATCATCTAGTTGCGAAATAGTACCCTCTTCCCCTGCTACTATTTTTTCATGGTTTAATAGCTAATTTCATCTAGCGCATCCTGATTGCTTGGTGCCTCTGTTTATTAACTCAGACAACAAAGACCAAATTACTCCATGTAATAACTTAGGAGAACATATCAACCCATTTTGATTTGAAGCTTCAACCGTCCTTGATAAGCATCATCTATGTTTTTTCCCCCCTTCTTGAACTAGTTAGAAATAAATTAGAAATATTTTTTCTTCTAGATTATCAATCGACACCATTTTATTCAATGAGAACGATGTATTGAGGTGAATGAACTAAAGACATGAATAAATGGATCAGTTGTGCTATAATTTACCAAAATTTGATGAAATGAACATGTAGTTGCCTGCTTAATGTATGGATTAAAAGTAAATTTTGCATTGCAAAAATGATAAGAATCATTTTACCAACTAGCATTGAACTTGTGATCACAATTTCTTAGTCTGGATGCTTTTTATGTAGCAGAAGCAACCATCGTTATTAAATCCGGAGTCCTCAAGTATATTCCTTCTCTTCATAGAAGTTCAAAGAACTACTTTCGGTTTATAAAATCCTTTAAGCCCTTCCAGGTCTTCTGTTATGTCAGCTGAATTAGGATAATTAGGATCAGAAATCTTTCTCAGGATGCATAATGACTTCCAGTAGAACTAATATTTTCATTTTTACTACTTTGTCAAGCTTGAGAAGTTATTTAACCACACCGGTCTTGATGCTATACAAGGATAGGATTGCAAACTACATCAGCCTGTGACTTTTGAACGTGATTTATGTGCAATCTGAAGCCAATTTACTACCTTAATCCTGGCTGCCGGTTTGAGCAAGTCCTTGTTCCAGATTATTAACATGCACCATTAGCGAGCTTCATAATAGCAGCAAAATTGGTATTTCTTTCCAGTCCACCCAAGCAGCTATGTCAATTTTGATTAACAATATACAATCTTTATCTCAAAAAGAATGTAGATATCGATTATAATACACAGACAATCATGTTCCATAGTTTTTGTCGAAAAATTTGGAAGAACCAATATCAGCAGGAAAGGCAAACTAATATGCCTGTCAGCATCTCAGGAAAAATCTGCTATCTGTTGAACTGAAATCCACATGGCAGGATAAAAAATCATAACTGGATCGCATCCTCTTGTTGGCCTACCTTGCCATACATACCTTGCTTTCAGCAATCACTGTTCCCTACCAATAATAGGGATCCTGAAGTTTGACAGTTGAGAGATATAAAATGCATTAGTATCACCAAGCACCAAGAACCAGCTTTAGTTAATTTGGCTAATAATATTCTTCCCCATCCCAATTATCCTTCCATGCACTTGTCTCTGAATTTGGCTGCAAGGGGGGACCAGAGGTTATTGGGTAATCAGCAAACCCAATATTCGAGGGCTTTGCCATCTCAGCATAGATGATTCTGCCATTTATCCTCTAAAAAAAAAAAAACGAGAGAGAAAGAACCTTCATGTCGTCAGATTTTAATGGACAAGATAAATCAAAAGAGATCAAGCATGCCCATCACTTCGTAAGAACTACAAAATGGAATGAAGCAAGCCAAATGGTGTGACAAGGAAACCACTGAGAAAAACTTCAGGTGTAGACAGCCTGCATAGAAATTCCATACAGGTGCCTGAGTTCCATGCTGGCGGCAGGGGAACCATCCCAGCCACCTGTTTATGGAGGGAGGGAAAAGGGATGTAATAAATAAGATGATGAAAATTAACTTCAGGGGCAATAGGATGGAAGATAATGCCCATAGGCCCCATGCAGAAATTTATACAGGCCATCTACACCTGAAATTTGTCAAAAGTTTCATGATGCATTCATGATTACAGAATTTAAAATTCATGATGGACTTGTTTATACATGGCACGATAGGTGCCTCTTTTGAAAGACATTGGCAAGAGGGGGGGAAAGATAAAAGAAGAGTAGGGTTTAGATATGGGACCCTTTGATCCATCTGCTCCATAGCCAGCAAAGCATCATCTTGACTAGAGTACTGAATGAAAGCATACCCTTTTGACTTCTTTGTCTCTTCATGTTTAGCGAGTTTAACTGTCAAAACATGTACACTCTCAGGCAGTATTTATGAAAATCACAAACAAAAGGCGCAGCTGAACAGACCTGGTACTAAAACTGAAAATCTTACCCTCTACTATGCGGCCAAACTTTGAGAATAGTTTAATGAGAGTAGCTTCACCAATAGAAAAGGGCAGGTCTGCAGAGCAAGAACACACAATGACACCAACACCATACAAGCGAGACAAAGGAAATAAAAAACGATGTGAAAACTCCAAAGATTGGAAGAACATTTGAGCAAACTTCTACTTCAATACATGCCATAAACTGCAACCTGAAAGCTTGCACATTGGCCAATGTAGATTATAAACATTGTAATCTCATGCCCTAGGAAGCACAGATACTTCAAATCACATGCGTGTCCATATCGTGTCTTGTATTGGATACAGATATTCGTTGGATACTACATGGATATCTCTCCAATACTTCTACTAAGCATCCTGTTTTTCAATTTTTTCCCAAAAAAGCACGCTAGATACTTCTACTGTGTAAAGTATGGACTATAACATATAGATTGGCATACTGTACTATGCTTTATGAATTCCTTTTTGTATATATATGTATGTACGCATGTGGTATAAAATATATGCATACATATAAAGTATGAACTATGTTAATGATGAGCTTGTAAAAGTTAATGCTACCATACAAAGTATAGTCAGTGTCGTTTAGTCTGGCATATCTTACTATGCTTTATGGATTTTTTATATACTTATATATAAATACATACATACATATACGCATACAACATATATATTCATTGATGTATTCTACCTGTATCCTATCTTACTTTTTCAAGATTTGCTGTATCATGTATCCATAATGGGTTGTATCCATGTCCATGCTTCATAGCTCATGCTGTATGTCTGGCTTTTGCGCGAGCCCGAGTCAGTTGAGGCAAATACTGGCAACATTAGCACAAGCTTTGCCTTAGAGGCTTGAGAACTCAGCAAATTTACCCAGTGTGATCTCCATGGAAAAAAAAAAAAACATAGGAACATTTTTTTTGAAATCTCAAGCCAACCAAATTCAAGTCAATCTTTTGGCATATGAATAATAATTTAAAATCTGGAGCACAATTCAGAGATAAAACTTACCAGATTCATATTAAATCAAACCAATTTAGTACAGAAACAAAAACTGACCAAGCATTTT
This sequence comes from Elaeis guineensis, assembly GCF_000442705.2. Classification (NCBI taxonomy): domain Eukaryota; kingdom Viridiplantae; phylum Streptophyta; class Magnoliopsida; order Arecales; family Arecaceae; genus Elaeis; species Elaeis guineensis. Next base: position 174,819,304 of record NC_025993.2, on the reverse strand, counting down.
ATAGTTCAATTTCATTCCAGAAAGTTTCATAAATGTCTTCAGAAGCCTCTGGGTTTCTTTTGTTCTCCATGTTAGGTTCCTCGGGGCATCTTTGGATGCCTCCTCTACATTCAAGTTGTTATTAGTAAATAAGTGATTGTGTTCATTAGGATATTCATTAAGGCTCCACCAAGGAAAACTTATAGTTTGTGTAGAACAATTGGGCATTTCCCTCCCTCTTGTCTTACGTTCTTAGTTAGTTAAAATTTCTTTCTAACTAAACACTTTCTCCTGACTCATGAGAGTATTTGATTTCTGAATTTTCTAATCGAAGAAAGAACAGATTTCTTCTTCCTAAATATTTAAGTTCATTACTCAGTTTCATTTCTTGCTGCACCATGGGATTCTTTTAGAGTGAAAGCAATGGATGTGCAAGGGGAGGAACCAAGGAATGCTTTTGAGAAAGCTTGTGAGAACAATTGTGAAAGTATACCATATTGGCCTTGTCAAGTGCATACTTGAAGATACATAACTGTACAAGTTATAGTATAAGAAAAGCTAAACATAAATATTATGTTGCAAGAAGCATAATGGCAACTTACAAAATAAGTTCTTCCTACGGTTTCTTGTTCTAGCATACACATGTGGGGACCTTGCTTTCCACCTCCAACTCCCAAAAAAAAGAAAAAAAAAAAATCAAACATTGGCTAAATAATTTCTGAATAAGGAAATTACCACTCAATATGTTTGTTAAAAGAATGCCTTCCTACTCTCGGCAATATTACACTATGCTGAAAGTGATGCTCTCTTTTCACACCTGAGACTCATCTTCCAATTTCTAAAATAAAATGGGCTTCAACAATCTTTCACATTTGACTTTCTTTACTAAAAGTTGTATGTGTTCCAAATTTCTGCTTGATCATATGATGAGAATTACCCTGTACATCAGCACAGATTACCTGTGAATTCAATCCTTTAGAATTCTAGACCTATTGATATTTCCCATGAACCTCTGATATGCCCTAGTATGGACACGACAGAACTATGCAGCAAACCCTTAAAACCAGCTAATCTGATCCTAATGACTTCCCAATAAGTTCTCTTATGAATTTCTTCTTGTGCAAGTATTGAGTAGGCAAATCTTTTCTTATGCATATAGAAAACCATTTTAGCCATCTCATGTTCCTTAAATTTTGTGTTAACAATCCATTCTACTTGAATAATCTTGAGAATGGCTATCAAGAGAGTAGCCAACTATTATGTTTAATTAAATAAAAAAGAGCCCAGAAACCAATATTCAATAACAGACCAAGAGAAAATCACTTATAAAATCCAACATAATCTATAAGAAGCAACTAGAATTTCACAAGGATGGGGTAATGACTGCAAAGATGATCTATGGTCTTTCACTGGAAGAAAAAGGAAAGAATTGACAGGACACAGCGAACAAATACTTCAACTGTTGTCCGTTGTCCATCTAAAATTATATCTTAATTACATAATAAATCAAAAATTAATTTAGGTTTGAACCTACCATCCCATCTTAACTAGTGAATTCACTCTAATCCAATGCCCCCAGGTCAATACTATTAGATCTTCTTCCTGAAGTCTTCCACTGAATTTGAATTGCACTTTTTTTCGCAGTTCTGTCCTTTGCATTGACAACTATTCCTTAGCATTTCATCTTGAAAAAGATAACTAATTCTACGCATCACACCTTATCAATGTTGTGTTGTAGTGCTCACTTGGACATCTTTGCTAAGCATGTTAAATTTTGTTTGTGTGGATGAGAAGCAAGATTTAATTATCATATAGTTGTGATGTTTTACATCCAATTTGTGTACTCTCAACTGAGGTAGCATAGGGTTTCTTGATGCAGGTTCACTAAAGAGGTAAGGATTACCAATCTATTTAAATGAAATGGGATGTGTAAGATATTGACTGATAAACTGAAGAACTAAAAATCAAACCATTTATCATAGCTTAGTTTACAAAAGATGGTAGTTAACTTTTTCTTTTTCAGTTATACTTAAAATGACTATCTAGGTATTTAGTTGTTTCCTTTGATATTTTAAGCCTTAATATACATGCACGTTTTATGGTTTTTTGCACATATGTCCTTGTAAATATTGATTATTGCATTTTTACCCACCAAATATTACTATTTGCATATGTACCTCTCAAACTATCCAGATTTTGGATCAATACTTGTCCTTTTAGATTTTTAGCCATCAATGTCAATAAAATAAGTGTAAAAGAGTTTATTGAAATCCTTGAAAACTATATAAAAAATGCATATCTTTTCAATACAAATTAAATGTTAAACTTTTCAAGGACATTACTGTAAAAGGGTAATAGCATCAAACGATACTCAAAACAGTTCTTTTTTAACATTGTTAGCCGTTTACCAAAAAAAAAAAACATTGTTAGCCAAAGATCTAATGGAAGGGATATCCATGTGAAATCAGGATGTTAGAGGGTATATATGAAAATAGTGATTTTTGGAGGTAAATATGTAATAAACCATATTTTAATTTGTATATATGCAGAAACATCCAAAATACATTTGGATGCTAAATTTAACTTCAATTTTGTTACGCGATTTTTGATTTCCCCTAAGGGCTTATGGCATGCTCATTCAGTACTATTAGCAGATGGTCTACTTGTCTCTAATGTAAGGCTCATTCATTACTAAAATTTTTTTCCCTTCCATGTTGGATATTAAACTTATGCTTCTTCTACAGCCTATTCACATATTGCTTTAGTAAAGGTTATTCCTCTGAACAGAACCAGTATTTCTGGTGCAATACCATCATAACAATATTCTTTTAACTACTCAAAACTTCCTAAACCATTTATTAGTTTTCACCGGCCAAATAATTATCCGAAGTACTCTATGGTAACTGAATTTGTCAAAAACCATCCAACAGCTCATGAAATTTACAAAATATTCTCATGGGACAGTCATGCAACACAAATTAATCATTCTCCTGGTCGGCATTTGAAGTGAACTGGTGCTAGTGTTTCTATTACTTATTAATCTTATCTCTCCGCTTCTATGTTTATATAAATGAACTAATATTTATTATTAAAATTAGTTTATAATATTTTATTTTTTCTTTAATCATCTTTCTAAACTTTTCATGTTTTCCTAGGATTCTGAACATAAATATCTGCTCAGCGTCACTCAGTAGGTCATAATGGAATAGGGACTTTCTACAAACAAACGCTAAACAAAGCATTGCATGCCATATGTACTGCTTTTAGGAGAAATGGAGCTGTCCCATAAGCAGAAATTTAGGTACAACCTAATATAAAGCAAAAACTGCAAATGGGTGATCAAAATTTAACCCAAAAGATGGTAGCCTGAGGGGTTTAAAGAAGAAAAACCAGATAAGAAGGCGTGGATTCTACACAAGTCTTTGAAAAGATGCAAATTTTGAATGTATTTCAAAAGATGCAAACTTTGAATGGAGGAATTCATAGTAGAAATGAATCGAAATCACAGGGAAGGAAGAGATTTTTTGAAGTGGGGAAGGAGAAGGCTCACTACTGACGAAGAGTCGACTCCCGATCGGAAGATTGGGAAGCGATGCCTTCGGATTCATCCCATTGGATGGGAGAGAAGAAGGAGAGCAGCGAGGTCTGGAAAGGGGTGGATTCGACGAGATCGGGGAGAAGATCGCTGCAAACATCTCCAACTCACTGTTTTCTTCGAGGCGTTCAGGAGCACGCCGGTCCTCCGGGAATGAAGGGTAGTGGGGTTCAGATGTTCCGCAGGAGCACATAAGTTTGCCTACGGGGCTTTTGCACCATAAAGAGTTTTTTTTTTTTTGAATGAAACTAGCAATACGTTGACGAAAGAGCAATTCTTTGAACACTGTACAGGGTGCAGGCAAAAAAAAAAATCATCCCATATGATTTAGCCACATAATTATTATATTTTAATATATATTTAATATTTATAATTTTATTTTTTTATTTAAAATTTTGAATGATAAAAATATTTTTTTTCTTTTAAAAAAATTATGATATTTTGTGATCATATTATAATATTTTACGATGATGTTTTCATCATTTAAAAATTTTATAAAATTTTAATAATAAAAATATTTTTTTATAATTTTTTAAAAAATTATAATTTTTTATATTTAAAAAATTATAATTTGATAATAAAATATTATAATAATATATGATATCATAATTTTTTTCAGAACATAAAAAATATTTTTATTATTTAAAATTTTAAATAAAAAAATATAACTATACATATTAAATATATTTTAAAAAATAATAATTATATATTCTAATATAATTAGATGGCGCACTATGCCAATTTTTTACACATGCGGTATACAAAGGCTTTCTCGCCCCTTGAAACAAAGGTTTTATACAGCCCAGACAATTAATGGGCCGTGGACTTGACTCAGCCCATTGACAGCCGGAAACCCTAACCGGTATTTGGGTACAACTAGGGTTTTTCCGGCCCTTCCTTTTATCCCGCCGTTCGCCCCTCTCTCTCTCTCTCTCTCTCTCTCTCTCTCTCTGTGGGTCCTCCTCCTCCGTTCAACAATGGCGGAGCAGGTGTTTTCTTTCTCCCCTTCTCTTTTTTTCTCATATTTTCTTTTCTTTCTCCGTCATTCCATGGCCTCTATTTTCCTCCATACATTAGCGTTGTGTATTCTGGCCTTTTTTGTTGAAATACTAATGATCTGAATCCGTAGGACTTTATGGGGGCGAATTTCTGACAGAAAATGGTTAAATATAAGCAATTGATAGTCTGTTTTAGGAGATCTATGTATGAAAGTTAAGAGCCTAGAGGGAATGATGTGACTTTCTGAATCGGGTATTAGCTCCCCAAGAATCGGGTAAAGATGAGCTCCAATTTATTAGAAAGGAAGTAGGTATTCCGGAAGTCTATTTTTTAGTAAGAAAGTTTGTATCTTTAAGAGTTATCAAGTGTAGGGTGCGCCTGGTTTAGGTTTTAGCTATAGTTTTAATTAAATAGGCTCCCTGATTTTTTTTCCCAATTCTTGCTCGCATGCATGTTTATATCCTCTTTTTATGTTTTCATCAAGGTAGTTGATTGGGGGCTTTACATGCAAAAAAGAATTATCAACAAACTCGATTTTTGTGCAATTGGGAGTATATGATTGGTATTAGTGTAGATGCGAGGTAATATTTGTTTCCTGATGCAAAGGGCAAAATCAAATCTTCCTGTCCAATTCTTGTAAAATTCGAAAGTTCGACCACTATAGCTGTTGTGATCCAATGCTTTGGAAAAAAAAAATGCCACCTAATCAATTTATGGGCCATTCTCAAATGTCACCAAGTTGGTACTTGGTAGTTTCCATTGACTTCCCATGACTTGTTTGATATACTATGTTTCATGTTTTGGACTACAACTTTTCTAGATTTCTCCCTATACCTATCAGTTTTTTAAGTTTGTTATTTTTGTTTTGGGGTTGCATCAACATCTTGCCACCTGCAAAACACATTGTTGTGAGATGGTCCTGGCCTATCATCTACTGGCTGCAGTTTCAAATATTGGTTTTGTCACAATTAACATGCAATCTGTTTCTCCAAAAGAAAATCCTGTTGATGTGGTTAATAGCCACACTGACTGATGTTCTCCCAATATGATATGAAAGTTTATGAATCTAATGTCTAAATGTCCAATGAGTTGGTTGTTGTGGCTGTTTGGCATGTAACAAATTTCCCCCTCTTGAAAACCTATGTCTATCTGCCCCTAACCTTGTTTTTAGACCTCAAATCTGTTTACCCTAGGAATATTATTTATTTCATCTTGCTATAGGTAATGAAGATTTTAAATTCTCTTTCATCCCTCTTTCTCTTTAATGGTTTAACCGTAGCTACTTTTCAATGAAGAAGATCATACTGCTATTGTTTCATTGTTATTCTCTTCATCTGATGTGTGGGCAACTCAAGCATATAGATCCATGAAAGTGATTAGGTTTTACTCTTTTTTTTTTTTTGTTTGGAGTTTTAATTTTTTGCATTCATAAATTTTAAATGCAGACTGAGAGGGCATTCCTTAAGCAGCCAAAGGTTTTCCTTTGGTAAGAAACTTTTCTTCCCACTTGCCCTCTCTTTACAATTCTATGCATAAACTTTCTTCTTTAACAAGTGCTGGGGATGCTGCAGCTCAAAGAAATCTGGTAAGGGAAAGAGACCCGGTAAGGGTGGGAACCGCTTCTGGAAGAACATTGGTCTTGGATTCAAGACTCCTAGGGAAGCTATTGAAGGTCTGACATCCTAACCTTTCTTCCTTTTATGAATTTCTTTATTTATCCTGAACAAGCATCTTGGCATTTGTCATTTGCATTTCATAAGTAGTAAGTGCCAACTTCCTTATTTTATGTCTCAGTTCTGTGAATCTTTTTCATTCTTTTTTCTTTTGATTGGAGGTTCCCATGCACAGTAAACTTTGATGATAATGATACAAAACTTGAGTACGTATTATAATTAGATGAAAATAAGGTTTTATCCCACAAGCAAGCAACTGAAAATATGCATAGAGTGGTACTCTTTTTTTTTTTTTTGCCTTTAAGCCTGTTATATATCTCAACCATTTTTCATTTTCTTAAGTTGAACATCATGAGGTGTTACATCATGGAGAACCTTCTTGTGCTATTCTTGGTTGGAAGGTCAAACTAGCCTTTTCCTTTCCTCGACTATCTCATTGAACTGTTTATGCTCATATTTTTTCAGTGGTTTGATTATCTTCTGTAATTTGTTTCTTATGGTTTTGAAGAGATGGCAGGTTGACCCAGTGGACCTTAGTAACAACAGTATCATGTGATTATTGACTATTTGGCAGTTGTTGATGTTATCTCAAGCCATGCCAAGTGAGGATGTTTCGGGATTTGCTTGATGCCACTAATCTTTGCATAGAAGCTTACAACTCCATAAACACAACTGAAATTGGATCAATGTAGATAGGCTTCACATGGCTCTTGCAGGTCTATGAATCTTAGGTCACACGTGTTACCTACTGTTGATTTGCAAGATCCTCACCTCTCTATAAACTATAACCATGACCATCCATTTGTCCCAAATATTTTAGGTTTGCTTTGTGAACCTTCATTTGCTAACTCTTTTTATTTTCATGGCCTTTTTTCAACATCTGTCCATGTTATTTTAGGTCTGTGTTGAGTAAATTCTTAGACTGATTAGACCACCTCTTCTTATTGGTTCCCTCTTGAATCTTTGTTGTGCATGGCCATACCATCTCAACTGGTTCTCCATCACTTTGTCTTTAATTGGTGCAATTCCTTCATCTTCTCTAATTCATTTCTGGTACATTTAGCTTGTTTTATTGGGCTCTCTTTATTGCCGAGCATTTTGAACCATATGTCAATATTGTACCTCATCTTTACTTTAGGAGGTATTATCATTAAATTGTTGGCATGTCTCATGTTATGCTGGGAACTATGACAACTAACATCAACTAATGATCATGCATATCCTGGTTGGCTTATTGCCATTGCTTCTCCATTTTCAATCGTATCAAAGGTTGTGTGTATCAGTTTGTGTCAATTCCTTCTGCATGACTTCCATTCAGCTGTTTTTGCTTTCTGCTTTACATGATTGTTGATCCTGTCCTCTAGTCGTTCATATATTAGGTTTTTAACAATGTAACTGTATCCTATTGCATGCACCTTAGGAAGTTTCCTTTCTCCACAAGACAAAAAAAAAAAGAATGGAAAAAAAAAAAAGAAAAAAAGGTCTGTGCTACTGCCACACAGGAGATGCGATGCTGGGAAACATGTGGGTAGGAAACACATGTGTATGAAAGGGTGTTTGGGAAATGAAAATTGAAGACAGATGAAGTGATGCCTCACGTACAGAGGCGTTGTGGGAGTTTCCTTTTAATACTAGGATAGATAAGAGTAGAACATGCATCTTTTTCATTTTATTTTGTTTTTTTAATTTGTTGCCTCACACATAACATCTACTTGTTTGTCTATAGTATTTTTGTATGAATATATGAATTTTAAATATTTTTGTCATCCTGAGAATAAGAGGTACATTTCTTTTCTTTTCTCAATTACACAGATTGTCATAGGAGGATCCAGCATTACTCATGTGTTTGGCTTCTAACAAGGAGGCATTATCTTAGACCTGGAGTCACAGTTATGCCTATATGAATAGTTCGCTTCATTGTTTGGGTTTCCACATCTTTTATTAATTTTCTCTTCATTATAATATTTAATAGGAAGCAAGAGAAGTTGGGTAGAGCTACTTGTCTTACTATGGTTCTTTAAAAGATGTGTTGATAAAAAATGAGATAGAGACTTCATTTCTGATCTATATTCTATAGGATACTTAGTAACTTCACAAATTAGATGCAGATGCTATATAAAATCTAGGGATGTCATACATGCTGGTTAAGCCTTTTTTTCAGATAAGTTATTTTTAGTTGGATCTTTGGGCTAGATATGCCCCCAAGTGGACCATCTACAGTCTTCTAGTTTGTTGTCCTACTCGCATTATCATGCAATAAGCTATCTGCCATATGGCACACCAATTATCCTTGACTATGGTACATCATGCAAGATACAGATCCCCAATTTAACATTTACATTTTTTGCGTAGGAACATACATTGATAAGAAGTGCCCATTCACTGGCAATGTATCCATTAGGGGTCGCATATTAGCTGGCACATGCCATAGTGCCAAGATGAACAGAACTATCATTGTCCGTAGAAATTACCTCCACTATGTGAGGAAGTATCAGAGGTAATCCAATTGGCAGTTGTTTTTTCTTTTTTTTTGTGTGTGTTTGTGTGTTTTCTCTAAACAAGTTAGTTGACAATATGTTAATGAAATGACTATTTTGTCTGGCAGGTATGAGAAGAGGCATTCCAATATTGCAGCACACATATCCCCATGCTTCCGTGTGAAGGAAGGAGACCATGTTATCATTGGCCAGTGCAGGTATGCCCGATGATCTATCAACCATAATTGTCTTCAGGTTTTAAAAGAGCTTACTGCATTTACTTCAGTTCAGCTACAGTACTACAGGAATGGAGTTTGTTTTATTTATATGATATAGGGTTAATTTGCTTAAATTATCTATAATATGGCTCCTATAAAGTTTACTTCCTTTTGCACATTGGTCCCCAAGCATTGTATCCTGTATCATATGAATCACATTTTTTTTCAGGCCATTGTCCAAGACTGTGAGGTTCAATGTTCTGAAAGTCATTCCAGCTGGATCAAAAGGGGGTGGGAAGAAGGCCTTTGCTGCAGTCTGAAGTTTTTAACATCATTTTCTTACAGATTGCGTTTCGTTAACGTAGATTCAATTTTGAGTTGAGCTCTTTGAATGAACTAATGCCATTTGAACATCTCTTTTCTTTCTTTAAAAACTCACTCTAAAGCTAGTTGTGTGTTTCCCATTCCGGATGATGAAACTAATACTGTTTGAACAGTAAACTTTTTGGATTTCCACCCAGTATAAATTCTACTTATGAAGTGATATAAGCAAGCTTTTTCCTGACTGCTGCATGGTTCAGAAAATGAGGTTTTTGTCATTGTGAGCCTTGTGGCTGCTTGCAGAGTGGTAGTATGATGCAGTCCTTTGCAATTTTGCATGCTGACAGCTATTGATAAGCTGTTTCGGTCGTGTGTCAATGTGTTATAGTTTCAGCTTGGAGACCGTAGTGATTGTATTAAGTAAAAAATGCCGGCCATTATTGGGGTGCCTTCTAACGTTATTTGAAGCACAGGTAAAACCCCATTGTATTACTGCTGCTAATTAGGCGCATGTTGATCTTCTTTAATGGTTAGTGGTGTTCAACTTGTTTAGGTTTCTTTGTGCTTGTTTTCACCGAAGAAAGCAATATTGTTAGCCTTCAGATTACACTCTCTCTCTCTCTCTCTTTATTGAAGAGAAGAATATTGTCGACCAGCTTGGCTTAATTCATGAAAAGTCTCCAATGGAAAGTTAATGTCTAGTTCAGCAAGTGGCGATAATTTGCTTTGAGTATGACGAAGCCTGAGAGGTGAAGCAAAAGGTTCTAGCGGCGTGCCTTGCAATTTTTGCGAGCATTTCTCTATCCTGATATTTATCTATGCAGCATTCCACAGTGGAAGGTCCTCCTGGATGATCCCTTGCATATAGAAGGCTTTCCTCTTAATGCTCCCTTGTGCATAGAAGGCAGCTACTCCAAGCACAATGATATAATATCAATTTCAGATTAGGCTGCCAATAAGATGGACGTTGATTGGGTTGTGACATCTGAATAAACTCCTTTATGCCTTTTAGTGGATACAGGTACGGATAGGGACATCAGATCGAGGGAAATGTGACCCAATGGAGGGAAACTATGGAGTCTTAGTAGTTGTATCTGGTCCTTGGTCAATACTCATGTCCCCCTCTCTCAGGGTCTTCTAAACTACGGATGGAGGGTTCCAAAGTCCAAACATTGTTGACTACCAGCGTTGACAGACCACCGTTTGACTTTTCTTTCTTAGGGCTCGTTGGCAACGCACTCATAAAATTCTGGCACTTTTTGATGCATATAAGATTAAACCATGGATCATACCAATCAAATTGCTTCCTTTTAATTTTTGTTTCTATGAAAATATTGGCGACATGGTTGGATTAAAGATGGACGGTGAAGAACTAGCGAGCTTTATAATGGTAGAAATATGTCCATGCTCCGTATTCAGTTATATGCAAATCAAACAACAATATCTCTTTGGATGCTTGCATTTCCTGTCTGGGGAATGCCCTCTTTGGAAAAAGTTTACACAAGCACCCAAGAAAAAAAAAATCTGGAAAATAAAAGAACTCTGGCATCCCTGCTTCCATGAGATTATGGGATTCTTGCATCTCTCAACTTCGCTTCTCTCTCTCTCTCTCTCTCTCTCTCTCTCTCTCTCTGTAACTTTAGGATTACATGAGTCCATAACCTATGTTGAATTTAAGGTATGCAAATGAAGTTGGAGATGTCTAGTTTCACCTGATCAATTGAAGAAACATGTAATTATCAGATCATTATCTTGTCCATTTAGGAAGTAAAAATATACCATGTTGTTTAGTAGAATTCCATGGTTCTGTCCTGTAACTTCCTAGTCCAATAATTAATGATGTTTATCAGAAGTTCTAAATAAGCTCAAGTATGAGGTATACAAAATGACTAGATATAAACAACAAAAACAGAAACAAGACTATTGCAATTTGAAATTCCTAAGCCTTAGCTTATCAATGGGCATATCATGATGGACCAATTTTAAGCCCCTCATCTTTATTGAAATTAGATCAAGATTAAATTATATGATTATACGTTTCCATTAATTGATATGAGTCTTTTGCTATACAATAAATTGGTCCTAGTAATTTCTCTTAAACCCTTTTGCAGAGATTTTTTTTTCCCCTCCTTTTTGAGAAAGATTAGGTCAAAACCTAATCACTCATTAGAATCATGAGTCATAACCAACAGAAAGTACAGAAAAAGGTGAGGCGACAAGAACAAGTAAGGAGGAATTAAAAGAAGAGAAAGCTGTAGCAGCCCGGTTACTTGGGCCTGTAGCCCAGACGGCCCAACATCACAAAAAAAAAAAAAAAAAAAAAAAAAAACAGAGAAGGAGGAAGACTCCTAGCCGGAGTCTTCTTCCTTCACGATTCCGGCAAAATCGGACTCAAAGAGTCCGGCTAGGGTAGGAAACCTCCTGTATAAAGATTCCCCGTCCTCTCTTAGGAAATTACAACCAAAAATTTTGAGGAAAATCGAGGGTTTTGAGAAACTTTCTCAAAGGTTACCGTGGGGGGGTTGATCGGAAGAAAGGGGAGTCGTCGGAGCTTTCTTTGGACGGCGGAACAAGGTATTTCCTCTTCTCCTTGTTATTCTCCGGTCACCGGTGTTTTTGGAAGCCGGCGAGGTGCCGATTCGGGCTCAACAGGGATACCCTGTTTTTGTGATTTTCTTCCTTCTCTGCTGCCGGCAACAAGGAGGGTGACACTGCCGCCGACATGGTAGCATTGCCGGCATCGGGACGTTGCCGGGGAAGGTGGCTGGGGGTGCTCTCTGGGTCGGGATGTGGGGAGAGGTTCGGATGGGGGCTCGGGTCCCTGTTTTCGAACGTGAGTAGAGAAGAAGAAGAAGCATCTTCTCTCTTCTTTAATTAAAAGAAAAAATTATAAATAAATAAATTATATATATATATATATATAAATATATATAAAAGGTGGGGGAACATGGGTATGAGTCAGATGACCTCAAAATATATAGAAAATTTATTTGGTTAAATCAATTTATTTTTGTTTGATAAGAGAACCGTCTAACGATCAGGGAGACAACGAGTAGGGCTTGATTTTCGGACTATAAGGTTGTGAATTTAAATTCTCAATTATCGAGGTAAGAATCCTGTACATGATCATCGCTAAATTTATGTTATTTATTTGTTAGTTTTATATGTTGAATTTGCAATATCGAAATTATAATCAATGAATTTTCTATGCTTGAGACATTGAGATATGGCTTATATGAATATTTTTTTTTAAATATGAGTATATTATGAAAGGATTTTTTTTATGATTGATGGTATGAATCTTATGGACATGATTTATCAACTTATTTATTCTGTAATTTGAAATAATTCGATAAAATCAAGAATTAAAGGAAAAACGGTTTGTTTTGGACTAACCTCGACATGTGAATCAGCCGGCCAGGAGCTAATGCCTGGGACAGCCCGCCAGGAGCTTATGCCTGGGACAGCCCCCACTGGCTTACAGGTGGATCAGCCGGCCAGGAGCTCATGCCTGGGACAGCCCGCCAGGAGCTTATGCCTGGGACAGCCTCTCACGGGCTTTCGTACGTGGGACAGCGCCTTGAAAGGCTTTTATGAAAGAATAATTGGATTGGAAAGAGATTGAGGTATGGTCTGGGTTAGTCCAAAGCCAAAAAGGGATGAAACATTGACAGATCAAAAATATGAGAAGATACAATATTTAATATGAAATTCAACAATGAATGAAGATTCCACCTGATGATGTATGGTGATACATATGCATATTTGTGACATTATTCTAGTTATTGTATACCTAGAAGATTTCTCAATTGCATTGGTTTTAGAAATATTAATTCTATTTACTGGCTTGATGTACATGTGCAGTGATTCTTACTGAGTTGGAGAAGCTCATATTTTTTCTTCTTATTTTTTTTTCAGACTCACAGGAAACTTAGATTGGATGGTTTGGGCGAGAGCAAATGAGGACTGAAGTCTTTAGTAATTTAGTTAGTTTAAAATTCTCTGATGCCAAAGAACATTTGAATAATTGTATTGAACAAGTTGCATTTGATTTGAAGTTGTGACATTGGTTGATTGATTTGGTATTTAATTGGTTATTTAAAATTTTGAAGTGTTAAATTTTTAGGCCTTACATGATCCTAGGGTGCTGCTCTAGGGTTTGTGTGGCCGTGTCATGTGCCCAACTCAGGTATTGGGTTTGGGGCGTGACAGAGTGGTATCAGAGCCTAGGTTTAGGAATCCTAAGGTTTATTTTGAGAGAGAGTATATGGGTAGACTTTTAGATGGAAATTGACTAATATGAAATACTATTCTTAAATTTTTGACTCAAGTGAAACTGTGTAGGTTGTCATGGCAAGAGGGACTGAGCGTGGGCGAAATTGGAGACCTACTCGTTTTGTGGATGGCTCTAGTGCTTGGGAGCCAGCTACACCACAAGAAAATGCTCCACCCTTATCGGATAATGAAGCACCACAACAACAACATCCTACTGAGCCTGCAGAGGTCACTCCCGGGGAAGAAACTCCAGGAGAACCTGAAATTCAACCTGGGGAACAAATTACTGCAGCTCAGTTAATGCAAGTACTGGTTCAACAACAAGTGGCTGCAAGGGAAGATATGAGGAGGATATTGGAGGTGCAACAGGGACAACAACAACAGTTCATACAACAAATATTTCAGGAGCGACAGTCCCAGCAGCAACAAAGAGCTGAAAATCAGTATGAACGTCAGATCAATTTATTAGACTTCAAAAAATATGCACCACCGGCATTCTCAGGGACCTCAGATCCTATGGAAGCTGAAAGCTGGCTAAAAGCAATAGAGAAAATTTTCCATGCTTTGAGATGTCCTACTGAAGACAAGGTCACTTTTGTCACGTTTATGTTACAAGGTGAGGCAGCCGATTGGTGGGAGATGAAAATTGGAAAGCTAGGGCCAAATGATGTACCTTTTACATGGGAAGAATTTAGAAAGATTTTCTATGAGAAGTATTTTCCCCAGAGTATCCGACTCCAGAAATTTCGAGAGTTCGATCGTCTGGTGCAGGGCCACATGACAGTTGCTCAATATGCAGCCAAATTTGAAGAATTATCGAGATACGCCCCTGCATTGATAGCTGAGGAAAATATTCGAGCCAGAAAATTTGAGAATAGATTAAGGGATAGAATCCAACAGTTGGTGACTGTTTTTGAGCTGCCCACTTATAAAGAAGTCGTAAACAAATGCTTAATAATAGAAAAAGGACTCAATGATGCTCAAGCAGCAAGAGAGAAAAGTATGAAGAAAAGGGATCGAGTAACTGATTCTCAAGGTCAAAGTAGCAGAGCCTTCAAGCCAAAAACCCCAAAACCAAGCCAGTCTGCAGTTGAAAGTAAAACTCAATATCAGGGGAGCATTATATGTTATAGATGTGGAGGACCCCATCTTAAACGAGATTGCACATGGCCTGGGGGACAATGTTACAAATGTGGACGAGATGGCCACAAAGCAGTTGTATGCCGCAATGGAGGAGAATCTCAGAGACAGCAGATGCCTCAAAATTATCAGAATACCCCCGCTAATCGAGCACCCCAAGATGTACAAAGACAAGATGTGGGACAACAAAAATCAAAGACCCAAGGATGAGTCTATGCACTTACACAACAGGATGCTAATGCTTCTAACTCAGTGGTGACAGGTACTGAATCGATCTCTTAAAAATTCTTTTATATATATGTCATGAATTATTATATGCTTAGATATATAAGGACATATAGCACTGAATGATAAATGAATATCTGACAGGTATGATTAAAATTGCATCCAACAATGTCTATGCTCTATTTGATCCTGGAGCTACCCACTCTTTTATAGCAACTAGTTTTATTAAGAAGAATAAAGAGATGTCTCCTACACCTTTAGAAAATAATCTCTGTGTCTGTACACCAAGTGGAGAGGTGATCTTGGTAAATTCAATTTGCAAAGATTGTGTACTAAGTATCGAGGATAGGGAGATGAGAGCAGACTTATTAGTTTTAGAGATGAAGGACTTTGATCTAATCTTAGGGATGGATTGGTTAGCAGCATATCATGCTACAGTTGACTGCTTCCAAAAGACAATAATGTTTCAAATTCCAGATCAGTCAGAGTTTAGTTTTAAGAGTACTAAATCTTTCTTTCACCAGAAGTTCATATCAGCTATTCATGCTCAGAAATTTCTTAGAAAAGGATGTGAAGGATTTCTAGCCACTGTATTAGAAACTCAGAATGAAAAACTCAAGTTAGAGGATATCCCTATTATGAAGGAATTTTCTGATATTTTTACTGATGACCTGCCTGGACTACCTCCTGATCGAGAGATTGAATTTTCTATTGACCTGATCCCTGGTACGAGTTCAGTTTCTAAAGCTCCTTATCGAATGGCTCCAGCAGAATTGAAGGAATTACAAAAACAATTGCAAGAGTTGTTGGACAAAGGATTCATTAGACCTAGTGTGTTATCTTGGGGAGCTCCAGTACTTTTTGTAAAAAAGAAAGATGGTAGCCTTCGGCTTTGCATAGACTACCGAGAATTAAACAAGATAACAGTGCGAAACAAATATCCTTTACCACGAATCGATGATCTGTTTGATCAGTTGCAAGGGGCTCAGGTCTTCTCAAAAATTGATCTTCGTTCTGGTTACCATCAGTTGAAGATACAGCCGGGAGACATATCAAAAACAGCCTTTCGGACTAGATATGGGCATTATGAGTTTTTGATCATGCCATTTGGTCTGACCAATGCACCGGCAGCCTTTATGGATCTTATGAATCGAGTATTTGCATCATACTTGGATCGATTTGTAGTTGTATTTATTAATGATATTTTAATTTACTCGAAAAGTTCACTCGAACATGAAGAACATCTAAGGATGGTATTACAAACTTTGAGGGAAAAGAAGCTGTATGCAAAGCTACAAAAATATGAATTTTGGATGAGCAGTGTTACTTTTCTCGGGCATGTCATCTCCAAGGAGGGTGTCTCAGTTGACCCAAGGAAAGTGGAGGCAGTAGTTGACTGGAGCCGACCCACTAACGTATCAGAGATACGCAGCTTTTTGGGATTAGCTGGCTATTATCGAAGGTTTGTGGAAGGTTTCTCTAGTATTGCTATGCCTCTATCTCGTCTAACACAGAAACAAGTAAAATTTGAATGGACAGACGAATGCGAGCAAAGCTTTCAAGAGTTAAAAAGACGATTGGTGACTGCTCCAATCTTAACCATTCCATCTGGGACAGAGGGTTTCACTATCTATAGCAATGCTTCTCGTAAAGGTCTCGGTTGTGTTTTGATGCAAAAAGGAAAGGTGATAGCTTATGCCTCTCGACAACTGAAGTTATATGAGCGGAATTATCCTACTCATGACCTAGAATTAGCAGCTGTAGTTTTTGCTTTAAAAATATGGAGGCATTACTTATATGAGGAGCATTGCGAGATTTTTACAGATCATAAAAGTTTAAAATATATCTTTACTCAGAAAGAGTTAAATATGAGACAAAGAAGGTGGCTGGAACTATTGAAGGACTATGACGTGACAATAAATTATCATCTCGAAAAAGCAAATGTTGTAGCCGATGCTCTAAGTAGAAAATTTTTTGGTGAATTGGCTGCTCTAATTACCTCACAAAAATCTATATTGCTGGATTTGGAGAAATCAGGAATTGAAATACGACCACATGATTCTCAAGTTCAGCTTGCAAATCTTGTACTACAGCCTACTTTGATTGAAAAGATTAAAGCAGCTCAAAAGGAGGATTTAGAGTTACAAAAGGTCATAAATGCAGTGGAATCCGGTATACAGACAAAATTTTGGATACATAAGGATGGGTCATTGAGATTTGATAACAGATTATGTGTTCCCAAGATTTCAGGATTAAGAGACGAGATCCTAGAGGAAGCTCACTGTTCGGCTTACACTATGCATCCTGGAAGCACAAAAATGTATCAAGATTTGAAAAGAAATTTTTGGTGGTCTGGTATGAAAAGGGATATTGCACAATTTGTAGCCCAATGATTGGTATGTCAACAAGTAAAAGCTGAACATCAAAGACCAGCAGGACCACTGCAGTCTCTTCTTATTCCTCAGTGAAAATGGAAGCATATTACTATGGATCTTGTGACTGGATTACCTAAAATATTTCGAAATAATAATGCTGTATGGGTAATTGTTGATCGATTGACGAAATCAGCATATTTCTTACCCTTTCGGATTGGTCTCTCCTTAGAAAGATTGGCGGGTTTGTATATAGAGCAGATTGTACGACTGCATTGGGTACCAGTTACTATTGTGTCAGATCGAGATAGTAGATTTGTTTCGCAGTTTTGGAAGAGTCTTCATAAAGCTCTTGGAACCAAGTTAAATTTCAGTACAGCTTTTCATCCTCAAACTAACGGACAATCAGAACGAACCATACAGATCCTAGAGGATATGTTAAGGGCTTGTGTCATGGACTTAGGCGGAGCATGGGATAATCACTTATCATTGGTTGAGTTCGCTTATAATAATAGTTACCAAGCAAGCATTCAGATGGCTCCTTTCGAGGCATTATATGAAAGAAAATGTAGATCGCCCATTTGTTGGGATGAGGTGGGAGAAAGAATACTGTTGGGGCCAGAAATAGTGCAGCAGACAGTGGAAAAAGTACATATGATCCAGGAACGACTTCGTACGGCTCAGAGCAGGCAAAAGAGTTATGTTGATAATAGAAGAAGAGAGCTGGAATTTCAGGTAGGTGATCATGTTTTTCTGAGAATTTCTCCCACTAAAGGTGTAATGAGATTTGGAGTTCGTGGTAAGTTGAGTCCAAGGTATATTGGCCCTTTTGAAATTTTAGACAGAATTGGAGAGGTTGCATATCAATTAGCATTACCGCCGGCTTTATCTGGTGTTCATGATGTGTTTCATGTATCGATGTTGAGGAAGTATATTCCAGATCCAAGTCATGTGGTGAGTTATGAACCTTTGCATCTTCAGAAGGATATGACTTATGAAGAATATCCAGTACGGATTATTGACAAGAAAGATCAGGTGTTATGACATCGAATTATTCCTTATGTGAAGATCCAATGGAGCAATCATAGCGAGAGAGAGGCTACATGGGAACTCGAGACAGAAATGAAGATCAAGTATCCACAACTCTTTAAAAAACTCAGGTATGTAAATTTCGAGGATGAAATTTTTTTTAAGGGGGGGAGATTGTAGCAACCCGGTTACTTGGGCCTGTAGCCCAGACGGCCCAACATCACAAAAAAAAAAAAAAATAGAGAAGGAGGAAGACTCCTAGCCGGAGTCTTCTTCCTTCACGATTCCGGCAAAATCGGACTCAAAGAGTCCGGCTAGGGTAGGAAACCTCCTGTATAAAGATTCCCCGTCCTCTCTTAGGAAATTATAACCAAAAATTTTGAGGAAAATCGAGGGTTTTGAGAAACTTTCTCAAAGGTTACCGTGGGGGGTTGATCGGAAGAAAGGGAAGTCGTCGGAGCTTTCTTTGGACGGCGGAACAAGGTATTTCCTCTTCTCCTTGTTATTCTCCGGTCACTGGTGTTTTTGGAAGCCGGCGAGATGCCGGTTCGGGCTCAACAGGGATACCCTGTTTTTGTGATTTTCTTCCTTCTCTGCTGCCGGCAACAAGGAGGGTGACACTGCCGCCGACATGGTAGCATTGCCGGCGTCGGAACATTGCCGGGGAAGGTGGCTGGGGGTGATCTCTGGGTCGGGATGTGGGGAGAGGTTCGGATGGGGGCTCGGGTCCCTGTTTTCGAACGTGAGTAGAGAAGAAGAAGAAGCATCTTCTCTCTTCTTTAATTAAAAAAAAAATTATAAATAAATAAATAATATATATATATAAATATATATAAAAGGTGGGGGAACATGGGTATGAGTCAGATGACCTCAAAATATATAGAAAATTTATTTGGTTAAATCAATTTATTTTTGTTTGATAGGAGAACCGTCTAACGATCAGGGAGACAACGAGTAGGGCTTGATTTTCGGACTATAAGGTTGTGAATTTGAATTCCCAATTATCGAGGTAAGAATCCTGTACATGATCATCGCTAAATTTATGTTATTTATTTGTTAGTTTTATATGTTGAATTTGCATTATCGAAATTATAATCAATGAATTTTCTATGCTTGAGACATTGAGATATGGCTTATATGAATATTTTTTTTTAAATATGAGTATATTATGAAAGGATTTTTTTTATGATTGATGGTATGAATCTTATGGACATGATTTATCAACTTATTTATTCTGTAATTCGAAATAATTCGATAAAATCAAGAATTAAAGGAAAAACGGTTTGTTTTGGACTAACCTCGACATGTGAATCAGCCGGCCAGGAGCTAATGCCTGGGACAGCCCGTCAGGAGCTTATGCCTGGGATAGCCCCCACTGGCTTACAGGTGGATCAGCCGGCCAGGAGCTCATGCCTGGGACAGCCCGCCAGGAGCTTATGTCTGGGACAGCCTCTCACGGGCTTTCGTACGTGGGACAGCCGGCCAGGAGCTCATCCTGGGACAGCCTTGAAAGGCTTTTATGAAAGAATAATTGGATTGGAAAGAGATTGAGGTATGGTCTGGATTAGTCCAAAGCCAAAAAGGGATGAAACATTGACAGATCAAAAATATGAGAAGATACAATATTTAATATGAAATTCAACAATGAATGAAGATTCCACCTGATGATGTATGGTGATACATATGCATATTTGTGACATTATTCTAGTTATTGTATACCTAGAAGATTTCTCAATTGCATTGGTTTTAGAAATATTAATTCTATTTACTGGCTTGATGTACATGTGCAGTGATTCTTACTGAGTTGGAGAAGCTCATATTTTTTCTTCTTATTTTTTTTTCAGACTCACAGGAAACTTAGATTGGATGGTTTGGGCGAGAGCAAATGAGGACTGAAGTCTTTAGTAATTTAGTTAGTTTAAAATTCTCTGATGCCAAAGAACATTTGAATAATTGTATTGAACAAGTTGCATTTGATTTGAAGTTGTGACATTGGTTGATTGATTTGGTATTTAATTGGTTATTTAAAATTTTGAAGTGTTAAATTTTTAGGCCTTACATGATCCTAGGGTGCTGCTCTAGGGTTTGTGTGGCCGTGTCATGTGTCCAACTCAGGTATTGGGTTTGGGACGTGACAAAAGCACAAGGAGAAATGACAAAAAGGAAAGGTTCAACCATAGAGCAGTAGAGAAAATCTCCAACTTGGCAAGACAGGAGTTGGATCTTGTTTTTTCGCTAGTCTTTGGAACAAACAAAATTCTGCCGCTCAGCTGACGACATTAGAAGAATTTCAAAAGAATCTGTGGTTCGTCGTTAACCAAATCCCCCAACCAATATGCTGTATAAAGTCAGTGGTATGATGTCATATTCAGTTTAGATAAAAGAGCAGCGCAAACTTGGGGAATATGCATGTAGTTAGAAAACAGATGGTCAATAGATTCTTCGTTGAAGGAATAGAGAACACCTTTTACAGAGACATGATCACTCTTGAAATTGAGTCGGAGCTGATGAAATTTGTTGGTGTTGGAAACAAAAGATCTTGGTTCGGCTCTAGCCTTCTCTTAATTCATAAACACAATGAAATTTTGATGAGTGTTGTCTGTTTTCTTCTCGAAGGAAACAAAGTTTTGCTTCAGTATTATATGAAATATTTCTTGTTAGTAAATAGATGACAGACACAATGGGAAATCTCAGAGACTGACCTTTTGAAAAGGGATGTTCATAGGAAAAAGAAAATGTACTAAAGTAAAAGGAAAAAGGTATACATGCACACGTAGCTGAGATTGAAAGATACAGACATACCTACATATGTAGGTATGTACGTACATGCATACGCACGTGCATATATACCTACATACATAATACATACATACATACATACATACATACATACATATATATATATACATACATATATATATATATATACATATATATATATACATATATATATATATATATATACATATATATATATATATATACATATATATATACATATATACATATATATATATACATATATATATATATATATACATATATATATATATATATATATATACATATATATATATATCGTAAATTCAAATTCTGAGATTTTGATATTTCTTTTTCTTCGAGGGAAAATACTAATCGCAGTAAGAATGGAATTTCCACAATAACTACAAAACCTTCCAATATCATCTGAGAATAAAAACGGAAATCAAAATAATTATTGTGCCCAAAGAATTGATTTTGGTTAGAATCATTAACCGAATAAATCAAATAATTCTGTTATATATATATATATATATATATATATATATATATATATAGCTCTCCAGTCTGTTTTCCAGTAATCTCCCTTACAAACTACCACATAACTTCATGTCACCAAGTTGAGTACATTTTAAGGTGTCCAACAAATGCCATTATCTATGCTTCCGGCCTCCTAATTTGCTATTAGATTTTAGGTCTTTACTAAGAATAGGTTTCATATTAAATTGATATCTCTTTTTTTTTTTTAATATACTGTCTACATACATACATACATACATACATACATACATATATATATATACATACATATATATATATACATAATATATATACATACATATATATATATACATACATATATATATATACATATATATATATATATATATACATATATATATATATATATATATATATATATATATATATATATATATATATATATATATATATATATATATATATATATATATATATATATATACATATATATATATACATACATATATACAAATATATATATACATATATATATATATATATATATATATATATATATATATATATATATATATATATATATATATATATATATATATATACATATATATATATATATATATCGTAAATTCAAATTCTGAGATTTTGATATTTCTTTTTCTTCGAGGGAAAATACTAATCGCAGTAAGAATGGAATTTCCACAATAACTACAAAACCTTCCAATATCATCTGAGAATAAAAACGGAAATCAAAATAATTATTGTGCCCGAAGAATTGATTTTGGTTAGAATCATTAACCGAATAAATCAAATAATTCTGTTATATATATATATATATATATATATATATATATATATATATATATATAGCTCTCCAGTCTGTTTTCCAGTAATCTCCCTTACAAACTACCACATAACTTCTTGTCACCAAGTTGAGTACATTTTAAGGTGTCCAACAAATGCCATTATCTATGCTTCCGGCCTCCTAATTTGCTATTAGATTTTAGGTCTTTACTAAGAATAGGTTTCATATTAAATTGATATCTCTTTTTTTTTTTTTTTTAATATACTGTCTCTTTCTTTCGGGTTGGGTACTTCACTACAATTCTACTCCAACTTCCTTCCCTACAATATTTAGGGACTGCCCTTTTTCATAATATTTTATTTCTCTCATATTCCTTCAAAAGGTACCACTTACCCAACAAAGTTTTTGTAGCACTTTCTGTAATCTAATGCCCTGCAATTTATCACTTGAAATAGTTTTAGATCAAAGAACATTTTAAGAAACTCGACAAATATTCGCTTGATTCCTTGTCATTTATTCGATCTTCTAAGATCTAGTAACAACAACTTAGTGGGGAGGTTTTGTAATAACTTCAAGCTTCAAATATGAAGGCATGGATAGTAATACTAACAATAAGTGAGATACCAGTTACCTGATCAGCAAGGAAAACGACAGGATCGCAAAAGTTGGGGTTGCGACTAATTTTGGACGTATTAATGCAGAGTAATTAGCATTAAATCTTTATAAGTGAGATACCAGTGATCAGGAAGGAAAACTACAGGATCCCAAAAGTTGCAGTTGTGATTAATTTTGGACGTATTAATGCAGAGTAATTAGCATATTAAATCTTTTAACTTTCTAATCCACCATGCAGTCTCCTAAAAATACGAGTTCACTGCATGAAATCCCCTCATCTCCTAAGTCCGATCCTCTTGCTCACCGGTCCCCCTCATCAGAGAGGGCTTATCTCAAGCAACATCCATGCTAAGATTGGGACTTGTGTTATTTTTTGTTCCATGAAAAATTTGGTAAGCTTGGTAGGTTGGCTGACATCCCAAACTCAAGAAAATAGTGGTTTGCAAGGCATGTTATTTAGCCTTGTGCTTCAAGTGCATTGCAAAGTCCCCACCCCTATTTCTCTACAAGAAAAATCACCTCCTTATAAAACCACCCATCCTTCCACTTCCCTCACATCCACCCCTCCACCATGAGCCCAAAGAGACCTTCTCTCAGCCTGCTATCTTCCATCATTGTAGGTCTTCTCTCAACACAACTCATATTCCAATATCCACCATGTCTCCAATGCCTCCTCGACCTTGACCTCTTCACACCATCCTTCTTACCAGATGTTATTTCATGCTGCACCCAAAAATCACAGCAAAACCAACACCATCACCATGGCAATGATCCAAAATCCAATTCAACCATATGCAGTGACTTCCCTCCAAACTTCCCCCCACCCGACACAAACACAACTTCAATTCTCTGTGTCGACCGCAATGGGTGTTGCAACTTCACTACGGTACAATCTGCAGTAGATGCAGTTGGAAACTTTAGCCAGAAAAGGACTATTATTTGGATCAACAAGGGCATATACTAGTAAGCTAGCAACAAGTTTTCTTATGTCTTCCAGTATTTAGCACGTACATTATAGTAACAATGTATTCTATTGATATTAGTGAGAAGGTAAATATTCCAAGGACCAAGTCCAACATCACATTTCAAGGGCAAGGATTGTATTCGACGGCAATAGCTTGGAATGACACTGCCAACTCCACACATGGCACATTTTATAGTGCTTCAGTCACCATTTTCGGCGCCAACTTCATTGCCAAGAACATAAGTTTCATGGTAATATAATTGAAACACATGCAGTTCGAATTGTTGAAATTGTCCAACAACTCTACATTGCAAGTAACTAATTCCTCAATGTCTTTAAATCCTAGAATGTAGCTCCAGTACCACATCCTGGTGTTCACGGGGGCCAGGCTGCGGCAATTAGGGTTGCTGGTGATCAATCTGCCTTCTGGGGTTGTGGGTTCTTCGGAGCGCAGGATACCCTTCATGATGACACGGGAAGGCATTACTTCAAGGAGTGCTACATCGAAGGTTCCATTGATTTCATCTTTGGAAATGCTAGATCTTTGTATGAGGTAAGTACGTTCTCCATCCATGCTCTTATAATATGTTTACTCCCTGGTTTCATGCATGATCTCGAAATACTAGAGTATAACATGATAAACACTTGGTTCTGAAGATAGACTGGTGGATGTTACATTTGGGTTGTCCATAAAGTAGGCTGGCCTGGCTTTAGGACTAGTACACTTTGTAAATTGGGATGCTACTCAAACAGGCTCAATTCTTGATCGTGTCATCATGGATTTACGTATATAGTCGTGCCAGATTCTTCTAGGTGACAGATAGACAGAGCTCATTTAGGACCAGCCAAAAGATTCCCACTATGGCCCGATCCTAATCTACAGTAGTGGAAGTGGAAAAGGTAAATTTCATATCAGATTAATAACTTTACCGGTGAACTAAAGACTAAGCCCCAAAATATCGTTGTGACAAGGTTTATTAGTGAATATATTATGGCTAATGATAAAGATTAGGAAGTCAAAAAGTAGAGTGGCAATAATTTGTCAAAAAGTAGATGTATAGGATTGTTTAAGGAAATATTAGGCAAAGCTGGTCAATGCATTGGATAGGTAAATAATAAAAAAAATATTGGCAACTTACCTATTCAACTTATAGTTTTAATGGACAGAACTCTGGACGAAGACACCTTTCAACCTTGCTTTTTTTTTTTTTTTTTTTTTTTCAAATACCAAACCAAGCACACTATGGTATGCTTGAGCAGAGAAATCCATCAAGCGTCGAAAAGTTGTGGTGTTTTCTTTTTTTCTTTTTTGTTTCGAAGAAGAAGAGAAAGCTGCAGTAATGTTAGTCATAGTAAGCATACATTGAGGCCAAATTCTCATAAAAAAGAATATATTTGGTTACTTAACTTGTATAGCTCACTGTCCCACATAGAATTTCAGGACTATGTGTCATTTGAACTTGTTAACGTATATAGGTGAGGTTTAGTGCATCAAAAAAAATACATAGAGGTTTAGGTCTGGTTAAGGCCTGAATTAATTGTGTCATTAAGGAAGCCTATTTCTTGTCATGATTCCCTGGAAAACAGTCATCTGTGCATGAAGGATGCCATGGATAAGATAAGTGGCATATGGTGCATTTAGGATAAAGATGCAGCTCGCTTCACTTTCCTCACAGGATGCAATAGCTTTGGAATCAGACAGCTGACTATTAGAATCAATCAGATTTCATTCTCTAACAGTGCCTGATGTATGTTCTATGGTTCTCCAAAATACACTGAGAAGAAAGAAACCTTGATTTTTTGATGTAATACTTGCTCGTTAGATAGCAATGTACAAATCTAAGGGCTCACAGATGTATATTAAAGGAATATGTACGCATCTAAGTCATGTCCTCTGAAGTCCATTCATCATGTAACAATATTGAAAGGAAGCCACTTTTTCCCACAACAAATAGTGTTTAAGGAAAAAACATGTCTATTCTTCTCATCAAAAAGAATTAGCATGTCTAACTTTCTGCTTCCTTGTGTCTCAGAATTGTGAAATAATTTCAATAGCCTTTCCAGTGCCTGCTGGATGGAAGGTAGTAAATGGAGCAGTGACCGCGCATGCTCGAGCATCAGCTGATGAGAACACTGGCTTTTCCTTTGTCAACTGTACCATTGGTGGAACTGGAAGAATTTGGCTAGGCCGAGCATGGAGACCCTACTCTCGTGTCGTCTTCATAAATACTTTCATGACTGACATCATTTCTCCAGAAGGCTGGAACGACTTCAACGACCCCACTAGAGATCGGTAAGGATCAAAACTTAGTATATATGAATTTCTTTTAACAAAAAAAAAAAAAAAAAAAAATCAACTACAGAAACTATATGGAGTTCTACCGAATGAGATCATGATGTTTTGTTTTCTGACTTCATTCCGGTGACAGGACTTTATTTTTTGGAGAACACGCGTGTAGGGGGCCTGGTGCAAATCTAAGCATGAGGGCACCATATGTTCAACGGCTGAGTGATGCAAAAGCTTTACCATTCCTCAATACTTCTTACATTGATGGAGACCAATGGTTGCAACCTTTTAGTAGATCTCTTCTTTCTGATTAGAACTATTGTTCGAAATTGTATCCAAGGACCTGTATTTAACATGCTTTCATATTAATTTCATTTATATAACCACACACACATAAGTAAATGTGTATGTGCGCGTTAAGTACAGACTTGGCAATTATATTTGGCGTATGAAGCGTTTGAATTTTGAAGACAAAAAGTTTATTGCATGAGACAGGCCTGTAAACTCTACATCTGTTTGACAATGGATGAGTTTGTGAGGAGCCACATGTTATTGATCCCATTTCGCAACATAATTAACAGGACATGTAAAGGTTGTTTAAACAAATAATGCAGATAATCAACATACATCACATAAGTAGAACTTAGATGATCCTCAATGCAAGGTATTGATTGAAAGTCTTGGCTCGAAAAGATCTGTTTGAATCACATGATTGATTTGGGACCAAACTTTCTAATCGGCAAGGCGCATGATAATTATGTAAAGCGAGTATTACTTACTTCTCATGGACTCAGTTATTCATGCCTAGAAAGCCCTCCATTTTCAGACTCTGCAACTGAAACTGGAAGTTTCATGGAACGAGCTCGACATTTGAGCCCAATACACCTTCTCAAGTCATGCCTAAACAGTCTGAGAAGTATGCAATCCCTTAACTTGGGGCAGAACACCTTCAGTAAGGCTTGGACTCGACTGGTCTTGGCTCTCCCAGAGAGAATAAAATTAAGCTGGATTGGGCTGGCCACCTTCAAGAGTTTTGGGAGGGGTTGCGTGGGTTCCAACAACATACATAAACTATAGCTAGTCGCGACCAAGGAGAAATGTCACAAGTAGAGAGTGACACGATAAATAGTTATGGCAATTAGGCTTCGAGGAAGTTGTTTCAAAGCAGAATTTGGAGTAATGACACCATCAGTAGCAGAAAATCCAGCACCGAAATTAGCACCAATGGGAAACAAGGCAGTGGCAGAGGCATATGAGTTAGCCATGTCTTGAAAAAAAAAAAAAAAAAAGATATGCAAGGTTCTGATCGACTTGCTCTGATACCATAAAACGACCCATGATATTTGAAAGACCAGCTTAGTTACCATGACCCATCGGTGGTGAGTTCTGTGTATATTGATAATTTGAGTTACATCGTTATCTACAACAACTGGTAAAACTTAGCCAAGGGCTATTAGTTTCTGGCTGAACTTCTTTTAAATGTATGCTGTTAATGTGGAGCTAGTAGTCCATAGGCTGCACCAGAGTGAAGCAAGAAAAATGAAGGATTCTCAAAATTGATTAAAAGAAAACTCATGAATAGGCACGATGATGAACCTTGCATGGCAAGCTAGAAGAATCTTCATATATGCCTACAAACAAATTCCTCTTGCCAATTTATGTGCCAGGAGTATTCTTCTTTATGCTGAATGCACACGTCAAGCAAATAGATAAGTGAGGCTCGCAAGCTTCGTATGAGGACTCCAATCTTGTGCGGAGGATCCTTTATCTTGAGTCCTTAAAGTTCTGGATTGCCAATCGACCTCTGCATCTTTCGTCATCTTCTTTTTTCTTGATCCTTTTCTGGGCACATATAGCTCATGGAGCTCTATGATTACCTATGTCATGGGCCTAGGCTTTATGACAGGGCCTAAAATATTCAGTTTTATGTGACACTATTTAAATCCTTAAAAGCGACATAAACTTCAGTAAATGCAGAAAGAATGTTTATTTCGTGCAAGCAGCTGAAGGAGGTCAATCTATGTTTCCTTACCAGAAACTAGGAGTTCGCAGAGACCTCTTTTAACAAAATCAACTGCAATCAAAAGCCACCTAACATTCTTCAGGATCCTAATACTGGGGTTTCAAGAAAAATCTTGTCGGTGTTTTCTTCCTGGTAAAATGGAAATGCAAGAATAAGATCACAACATGAGCCATCACTCGGAAAGAATTGAAAAGAGAAATTAAGTCGTAGGAAGAAGAGAATGGCATTAGACTAGACTTGAGTCGAACTTATTTCTAGTTATCATAAATATGGAATCCATTCAAAGGCGATGTTTGAACTGGTGATCTCATGCTTTGAAAAGAAAACTACTGCACCTATTCAAGAAACAAAATTTTATGAATGTGGGTGAGACTTTGGAAGCAAACTATGACAAAAACACCCCTACTTTGGAACACATGCTTTGGCCAATTTACCTCTCTGAACACCAGCCACTGGAAGGTTACTTATGCCAGATCCTTTCCAGATAGCAAATTTTGCTGCTTGCAAGCAGGCAAAATTGCATTATATTACATCAAGTCAAAACCACGTGTTTGGACAAATATGACTCCAACTTTTGTCAAGCCAGTCGGAAAGCTGATGAATCAGTCCACCACAAGTACAGTACGATACCAAATTCGGTGCTTAAATTTAATCTCTGAAGAAAATTCTAATCTCTTCGCTGAAAGCAAAAAAAATAAAATTTGCCTCATCAACATCCGAAGACCAATTCAAATGAAACCTAATCAGCATGATGTTGACCCTAGAATAGGGAGTGCCACTTAATTATGTGGATTCCACCGTCCTCTACATCCATTCATGTCCCCTTGTGCACTCCATCCCTTGGAGCACGTTTTAAAAGACAAAAAGTTTGGCCACTTAAAACAACACATTCTAGAAAGATTCCATTTACCACAAGATAGAGATATTTTGATCACAATAATATTTACATGTGTCAGTGCTTCCTCCTCTCTCTTACAAAAGCGAAAGTTAAACCTCTCCCCCAAATCCTTTACCTTTTCCTCATGAAAAAAAACCATTAGTTCTTGTGTCAGTGGAGTTTGTCCTTGGCATCATTTGGCCGGTCATGCCTTCCAAGAAAAAGCCATCAGTCACCTCCAAGTTGGCCCTCGGATTGCTAAAACCTTGAAGAAAAATATCATGGTTACCATCAAACATGGTACCATCATATGATTGCTGCTGCTGCTGCTGAGGTTGGTAGTGATGTCCTCCTTCATGTTGGTGCTGGAAAGATTGCCCTTGGTATTGCTGCTGCTGCTGCAGCTGCTGGAGGCGTCCAAAAGGCACCACCGTGGCTTGGCGAAGAGGATCATTAAAATTAAGCCCAAAGTTGATCACTGGCCTGTTGCTAGGCTGATAACTAGATGAATACGGTCCCGAAGGGATGCCGGTGAACTGCTGCACCATTGCACGAAAATTGGTGGTGTCGGTGTTGAGTAGCGTCGTCGGGGCCCTCCTGGAGGCCCTCGATCTCCGACGTGCCGACTTCCCCACCCGGCCCTCGATGGCGGCCGGGTGCGAAGTCGGGCTGCTGCTCGATCCGGCGATCGTCGGGCTCGACGTGGTCGTGACCACCGTCGAGTCGGCAACGCCGCCCGACATGTGGCCGAGCATGGCCGGCGTGGCGGCCGGGTGGGTTCCCAGGCCGTTCTGGCAGTAGAACTGAGCCCACTCCGGCGGGCCTGAGCTGGTGTCGCTCATGGCCATGGCTGAGGGTGGAGTGGTGGAGGCAGCGGAGGGGAGGCAAAGGGTTGGCCGGGTTTATAAAGAGAGAGGACCATGTGGGTGTGGTGTCAAAGGGATGACTCTACATGAGATCCTGGCCGTCCAAGGAACGAGATCGTGGGGCTCTACGGATGCGACGTGGAATTTTAACTATGCGGGTCTGCGGGACGAGGTTGAGGTTCGAGGAAGCATCGTCGATCAAATTTCTTTCGTGACGTGGCGGTTTCTGAGTGGTGAAGTCACATGGATTGGTGACTTTGACTTGTATGAATTGGGGTGTGGTGTCGGCTCGGCGTAACCAGCAGTCTCAAGTCTGAACTCAATCTTGCCTTTCTCAAACATGTGGTCGAATGTTCTCCATGAAATAGTTTGGTTGACCATTCTCTTTATTAATATATAGAACAAGGCTTTATTAAATGCTGATTTATACTTCAATATATTGGAGGGTAAAGCATTTCAGAGGCATGACTGCTGCATGCAGCCCTCTTGTTTGACTTGGATTCAGCGATCAGAGCTAAGCCCTTCTGGTGTTTGCTTTCTATAAATTTTATAGACCTGTATTCTGTTTTTATGCACAAAAGAAAGACTAAAAATAAATAAAATTGTTTGCGAAACAAAGAATTGAGTGTTTGATTTCTGTTGAGAAGTCTCGGTCTATCACATGGCTGCTAATTGGGGAACTAGGACTTGAGTTGCCCAAGTTTCCATAAGGTGAGTCATATTGGCTTCAGAGCTTGGATTTTGGAGCATAAGCTTCGTA